>NC_046982.1:1130000-1280000 GCF_009769545.1 Cyclopterus lumpus | reverse complement strand
GGACATTTCTTCATGCACAGCTATGAGTAGTAACTGAAAGCTAAGGGCATCGCTGAATCACTCTTTCTGCTGTGAAGCATTTAGTGTGAGCTAATCTTATATTAATATCATAGGATTATGATCATTTAGCTTGGTTAATACCACCACTCAACACACAAACACCTCAAGCAATTGACTCGCTCTGGATACTAAAGACTCTTTGTGTTTCCAATACTTTGAGGGTTCCTTTGCCCTCGGCGTGGTAAGCGGGGTGCAGAGGGTGCTGCAGAGGGTGCTGCAGAGGGTGCTGCAGAGGGTGCTGCAGAGGGTGCTGCAGAGGGTGCTGCAGAGGATGCTGCAGAGGGTGCTGCAGAGGGTGCTGCAGGGCTGAACGTGCATCCTTACATCCTTGCTCGTCTCCTGTATGAATTGGCTGTATCCCCACTGTCCTGCAATACTGGAAACTAAAATGAGAAGCGCGTCTTTGTTCTGTGCGGAGAGCATCTGGACGAGCCGGCGCACCGTACCAGGCTGCTGTAATTTATCGGTACAATGTTCACATCCAACAAAAGCAGTAGATATTATTCCTAATGACAGACAAACATCTGGTCATTCCATTACAATGCCAGGTCATGATGAGCCCATCTACTGTGTGCATAACTGTCATGTCATAATTTGGTCCTGAGCAGTGTAAGATGAATCAACAGTAGTAGTTAGTTATATTACATTTATATACTCATCTTATGTCTTGAACTCACCTGATGTACCTGGTGCAGCTCATCAACTCTTACTGTTGAGCATCAGCTGGTTCAGGTGGTGCAGAGAGAAGTGGAACCTTATTTTACCCTGGGTACATGGTCCATAAACTGTACTTGTATTTCTCTTTTCTAGTCTTCCGACCACTCAAAGCACTTTAACACATCATCACATCATCACATCATCACATCATTGATGGGAGGAGCTACGGTTCCACCTGTCCATCAGCAGTAACTAACATTCACACCCAGTAGAACAGCTACAGGAGACATTTGGGTGAAGTGTCTTACCCAAGGACACATCGACATGGGCTAGCGGAGCCGGGGATCGAACCACCGATCCTCTGATTGAAGGACAACCCTGCTCACCACTGAACCACAGTCGCACAGAGAACTGTTTATCAAAACTTTGTTTTAATTGTAAATAAATATGATCAATAAATTTCAAACATATCTAAAATATGATTTTACAGTGCAAACAGCCAGATAATTTAATGATCAGAAGAATGCTCAGGCTGTAATATGTGTGAACAATAAAATGATTATTCAACAAAAGCCAGTTTTGTCGTTAACCTTTTGGGGCGATATCTAGAGCAATAACAATGGTCGAAATTATGTAAAATGGCATAGTTAAAATCCTTTCAATTCTACCTTCAAACAGGGTGCAAATGAATGTAAAAACAGTACCATTGACCATTTCTATAGGATTGTAACACGAGTGGCAGTGAAGACAGTATAATGCTATTTCTGACAGCAGCAGCCCATTCTTCCAACTCTTTGGGGAAGGTTGTGAGTGTGATACGGCCTTCTGTTGGGCAAATGAAGTGTTGCACAGTGTACAATGATGTGGTGATTGCTGTATGAAGTATGAGTATGAAGTCTGCAGAGGCAGCTGAGGAACAGTAAGTAACTGTCCATGGTGCTGGAGAGCAATCTGCTCTGCAGGACTGAGGCTGCTTCAGCCCGATGGACAGGCCCGGCTGCACGCGGACAGCAGGATTTAATCGGCCGCAATAGCACATTTTGACCGGAGTAGAGTCTTTACTTTGGGCTGTAACGGAGCTCAAACGGTACGCCAACAGCCGCGAGACAGAGAGACTGGCATTAGGAGGGAGAGTCGTCGAGGGAGAGAGAGGAGGATGATGTCATAGTTTTTAGTCTGTGCCATAGAAGAGGCAGATGGATGCAGCCTTCCTCCTTTTCCTCCTTTTCCTCCGCTGCTGTCTCCATCTCCACCCTCAACATCTGCCTCAGCACCAGGACTCATCGAGGACAAAGAGGGACAACCCGCAGGAGCAGAACATGTTCGGGTAGGCTGTCTGCAGGCGGAGGACACAAAGCGGAACCCCCGTTCTGTCTGCTGGATGTGAGCGGAGCACAAGTCCAATAAAGACGTGATATGGACCGAAATATCGGAGCAAGCTCTGGGTCGGTCCTCGTTTTTGTCTCGATTGTGTATTATGAGCAGGCGGCAGAGTGAAGGCGCTGCCCAGGAGGAGGAGGAGGAGAGCCACACACAGAAGGGTGTCGACGGAGAGAGGTAGGGGGAAGCCTCGAGGAGAAGAAGAGGGGAGGACCGCTGGAAGAGTAAGACAGGAACATTACTAGCGTCCAATAATGGCGGCGAAGTCGGACGGGGTCCTGAAGATGAAGAAGAGCGACGTGGCCTTCACCCCGCTGCAGAACTCCGAGCACTCCGGCTCGGTGCAGGGGCTCCACGCGGGCGCCCAGCCCGACTTTGCGAGCACCGGGGACTGCGACTTCGCCAACGGGGAGTCGCGGTGCTGCGGCGGCGGGGGGGGATCCAACTCGACGTGCCCTCTCCCGGGCAGGGAGCAGCAGAAATACACGGTGTGGGACTGCCTGTGGATCGTAGCCGCGGTGGCCGTGTATCTGGCCGACGTGGGCACCGACGTGTGGCTGTCGGTCGACTACTTCCTCCGCCACGAGTACTGGTGGTTCGGCCTGACGCTCTTCTTCGTGGTGCTGGGCTCCTTCTCGGTCCAGCTCTTCAGCTTCAGATGGTTCATCCACGACTTCGGCACCGAGGAAGGCGCCGAATCCGCCGCTGACTGCGCCCACATGGACGGGAACACGCTGCTGAGCGGCTCGGCCTCGCACGCCGACGTTACCGCTCAGCACCAGCCGGCCACGCCGCAGAGGCAGGCGTCGACCGCCAGCAAGAACACCACGACCAACAGCACCGCGAGCACCGCGGGGGGCGGCAGGGGGAGGAAACGGTCGGCCTACTACTCCTTCTGCGTCTGGTTCGGCCAGTCCGTCATCCACATCCTCCAGATGGGCCAGATATGGAGGTAGGAAGGAGGCCTTGGGCTGGGTAATGACGGCACGTGTGTGTGTGTGTGGGGTGTGATGTGTTTGTTTATGTGTGTGGTATAAATGAATGAATGAGCAGCGGGCTGCTCTGACAGTGGTTCGGATTCTTGGCACTGTGGTGGCCTCTGAATCAGGCCAACTCTGACAGCGTGGCTACCAGCTGCCATCTTTGACATGCTCCCATCTGCAGGTCCACTCATGATACTGTTGGGAGCATTCAGGTCACTTGTCTTTATATATATACTGATGGCTCATAGGCTACTTTCCATCTTTTATAGACACACAGGGAGTTGGTCCCACCTTGTGTCAAGCAGTGGATGCTACATATGCTGTGGTACTTTTACATTACATTACATTACATTACATGTAGGTACTTCTCTCCTTTGGTGCCATTGGAAAGAACTTCCCAAACCGCCTGCGGGTGCAGACACACATTTGAATGACCCTTAATTCAAGATGCACGTGGTTGCGTTTGACGACAGCCATTCATTCAATCTACGTAGCCAACTGTTACTGACGTATCCTGGGGTGCACATGCTGCAGAGTAACCATTGGTGGAAGAAATGTTGGGGGCACTTTCTATGAAGCCCATGTGTATAACACATTCTAAACGTTATTATGACATGTTATTAAGACGCGTTACAATCTGCTCATCGGTTATTGGTTGCAGCTCAGATTTTTATATTAAAATTGTGCAAAATCTCTCACATTCCCAATGTTCCTAATATTCTCTGTTGCATTGGAAATGTACCAGAAATTGACACTCTTTGCGACCCAGTTAAATAGTTCAACCTTCTGTTAGAGAGAACAAAGACAAGCTGCACAAACCTGAGCCAATAGCCTTCTGTCTAATTATTTCACACGTTGACAAGTCTCTAAACATCTAATGGTCCATTTTTTCCCATTGATTTTCGCCAAAGAGTTACACACAGCAGCAGACTGCTGAACCCAAATCAGATCACATGACTTCAGGGTCCTCAGCCATCGCCCCGGCTGCAGCCACAGTGTTACTGTGTCTGCTTGACCTATTCTGAGCTGCACATATAGTCAGTCTTGTGACATTTACAGTACACTGTGTAATAATGTCCATATACACTGTGTAATAATGTCCATATACACTGTGTAATACTGTCCACAGTACACTGTGTAATAATGTCCATATTCACTGTGTAATAGTGTCCACAGTACACTGTGTAATACTGTCCATATACACTGTGTAATAGTGTCCACAGTACACTGTGTAATAGTGTCCATATACACTGTGTAATACTGTCCATATACACTGTGTAATATTGTCCACAGTACACTGTGTAATAATGTCCATATACACTGTGTAATAATGTCCATATACACTGTGTAATAATGTCCATATACACTGTGTAATAGTGTCCACAGTACACTGTGTAATAATGTCCATATTCACTGTGTAATAGTGTCCACAGTACACTGTGTAATAATGTCCATATTCACTGTGTAATAGTGTCCACAGTACACTGTGTAATAATGTCCATATACACTGTGTAATAGTGTCCATATACACTGTGTAATAATGTCCATATTCACTGTGTAATAGTGTCCACAGTACACTGTGTAATAATGTCCATATACACTGTGTAATAGTGTCCATATACACTGTGTAATAATGTCCATATACACTGTGTAATAATGTCCATATACACTGTGTAATAATGTCCATATACACTGTGTAATAATGTCCATATTCACTGTGTAATAGTGTCCACAGTACACTGTGTAATAATGTCCATATACACTGTGTAATAGTGTCCATATTCACTGTGTAATAGTGTCCACAGTACACTGTGTAATAATGTCCATATTCACTGTGTAATAGTGTCCACAGTACACTGTGTAATAATGTCCATATACACTGTGTAATAGTGTCCATATACACTGTGTAATAATGTCCATATTCACTGTGTAATAGTGTCCACAGTACACTGTGTAATAATGTCCATATACACTGTGTAATAGTGTCCATATACACTGTGTAATAATGTCCATATACACTGTGTAATAATGTCCATATACACTGTGTAATAATGTCCATATACACTGTGTAATAATGTCCATATACACTGTGTAATAGTGTCCATATACACTGTGTAATAATGTCCATATACACTGTGTAATAATGTCCATATACACTGTGTAATAGTGTCCACAGTACACTGTGTAATAATGTCCATATACACTGTGTAATAGTGTCCATATACACTGTGTAATAGTGTCCACAGTACACTGTGTAATAATGTCCATATACACTGTGTAATAGTGTCCATATTCACTGTGTAATAGTGTCCACAGTACACTGTGTAATAGTGTCCACAGTACACTGTGTAATAGTGTCCATATACACTGTGTAATAATGTCCATATTCACTGTGTAATAGTGTCCACAGTACACTGTGTAATATTGTCCATATACACTGTGTAATAATGTCCATATTCACTGTGTAATAGTGTCCACAGTACACTGTGTAATAGTGTCCACAGTACACTGTGTAATAATGTCCATATACACTGTGTAATAGTGTCCATATTCACTGTGTAATAGTGTCCATATACACTGTGTAATAATGTCCATATTCACTGTGTAATAGTGTCCACAGTACACTGTGTAATAATGTCCATATACACTGTGTAATAGTGTCCATATACACTGTGTAATAATGTCCATAGTACACTGTGTAATAGTGTCCACAGTACACTGTGTAATAATGTCCATATACACTGTGTAATAGTGTCCATATTCACTGTGTAATAGTGTCCACAGTACACTGTGTAATAGTGTCCACAGTACACTGTGTAATAGTGTCCATATACACTGTGTAATAATGTCCATATTCACTGTGTAATAGTGTCCACAGTACACTGTGTAATATTGTCCATATACACTGTGTAATAATGTCCATATTCACTGTGTAATAGTGTCCACAGTACACTGTGTAATATTGTCCACAGTACACTGTGTAATATTGTCCATAGTACACTGTGTAATAGTGTCCATATACACTGTGTAATAATGTCCATATTCACTGTGTAATAGTGTCCACAGTACACTGTGTAATATTGTCCATAGTACACTGTGTAATAGTGTCCATATTCACTGTGTAATAGTGTCCATATTCACTGTGTAATAGTGTCCATATACACTGTGTAATAATGTCCATATTCAGTGTGTAATAGTGTCCACAGTACACTGTGTAATATTGTCCACAGTACACTGTGTAATAGTGTCCATATTCACTGTGTAATAGTGTCCATATACACTGTGTAATAGTGTCCATATACACTGTGTAATAGTGTCCAAAGTACACTGTGTAATAATGTCCACAGTACACTGTGTAATACTGCCCATAGTACACTGTGTAATAGTGTCCATATTCACTGTGTAATAGTGTCCACAGTACACTGTGTAATAATGTCCATAGTACACTGTAATAATGTCCACAGTACACTGTGTAATAATGTCCATATTCACTGTGTAATAGTGTCCACAGTACACTGTGTAATAGTGTCCACAGTACACTGTGTAATAATGTCCATAGTACACTGTGTAATAGTGTCCACAGTACACTGTGTAATAGTGTCCATATACACTGTGTAATAGTGTCCATAGTACACTTTGTAATAGTGTCCATAGTACACTGTAATAGTGTCCACAGTACACTGTGTAATAGTGTCCATATACACTGTGTAATAGTGTCCATAGTACACTGTGTAATAGTGTCCACAGTACACTGTGTAATAATGTCCATATACACTGTGTAATAGTGTCCACAGTACACTGTGTAATAATGTCCATAGTACACTGTGTAATAGTGTCCACAGTACACTGTGTAATAGTGTCCATATACACTGTGTAATAGTGTCCATATACACTGTGTAATAGTGTCCATAGTACACTATGTAATAGTGTCCATAGTACACTGTGTAATAGTGTCCATATACACTGTGTAATAGTGTCCACATACACTGTGTAATATTGTCCACAGTACACTGTGTAATAGTGTCCATATACACTGTGTAATAATGTCCAAATACACTGTGTAATAGTGTCCATATACACTGTGTAATAATGTCCAAATACACTGTGTAATAGTGTCCACAGTACACTGTGTAATAGTGTCCATATACACTGTGTAATAGTGTCCATATACACTGTGTAATAGTGTCCACAGTACACTGTGTAATAGTGTCCACAGTACACTGTGTAATAATGTCCATATACACTGTGTAATAATGTCCATATTCACTGTGTAATAGTGTCCACAGTACACTATGTAATAATGTCCATATACACTGTGTAATAGTGTCCACAGTACACTATGTAATAATGTCCATATACACTGTGTAATAGTGTCCACAGTACACTGTGTAATAGTGTCCACAGTACACTGTGTAATATTGTCCATAGTACACTGTGTAATAGTGTCCATATACACTGTGTAATAATGTCCATATTCACTGTGTAATAGTGTCCACAGTACACTGTGTAATATTGTCCATATACACTGTGTAATAATGTCCATATTCACTGTGTAATAGTGTCCACAGTACACTGTGTAATATTGTCCACAGTACACTGTGTAATATTGTCCATAGTACACTGTGTAATAGTGTCCATATACACTGTGTAATAATGTCCATATTCACTGTGTAATAGTGTCCACAGTACACTGTGTAATATTGTCCATAGTACACTGTGTAATAGTGTCCATATTCACTGTGTAATAGTGTCCATATTCACTGTGTAATAGTGTCCATATACACTGTGTAATAATGTCCATATTCACTGTGTAATAGTGTCCACAGTACACTGTGTAATATTGTCCATAGTACACTGTGTAATAGTGTCCATATTCACTGTGTAATAGTGTCCATATTCACTGTGTAATAGTGTCCACAGTACACTGTGTAATAGTGTCCATATACACTGTGTAATAGTGTCCACAGTACACTGTAATAATGTCCACAGTACACTGTGTAATAATGTCCATATACACTGTGTAATAGTGTCCACAGTACACTGTGTAATAATGTCCATAGTACACTGTGTAATAATGTCCATAGTACACTGTGTAATAGTGTCCACAGTACACTGTGTAATAATGTCCATAGTACACTGTGTAATAGTGTCCACAGTACACTGTGTAATAGTGTCCATATACACTGTGTAATAGTGTCCATAGTACACTGTGTAATAGTGTCCATAGTACACTGTAATAGTGTCCACAGTACACTGTGTAATAGTGTCCATATACACTGTGTAATAGTGTCCATAGTACACTGTGTAATAGTGTCCACAGTACACTGTGTAATAATGTCCAAATACACTGTGTAATAGTGTCCATATACACTGTGTAATAATGTCCAAATACACTGTGTAATAGTGTCCACATACACTGTGTAATATTGTCCACAGTACACTGTGTAATAGTGTCCATATACACTGTGTAATAATGTCCAAATACACTGTGTAATAGTGTCCATATACACTGTGTAATAATGTCCAAATACACTGTGTAATAGTGTCCACATACACTGTGTAATATTGTCCATAGTACACTGTGTAATAGTGTCCATAGTACACTGTGTAATAGTGTCCATAGTACACTGTGTAATAGTGTCCATATACACTGTGTAATAGTGTCCACAGTACACTATGTAATACTGTCCATAGTACACTGTGTAATAGTGTCCATATACACTGTGTAATAATGTCCACAGTACACTGTGTAATAATGTCCACAGTACACTGTGTAATACTGTCCATAGTACACTGTGTAATAGTGTCCATATACACTGTGTAATAGTGTCCACAGTACACTGTGTAATAGTGTCCATATACACTGTGTAATAGTGTCCATATACACTGTGTAATAGTGTCCACAGTACACTGTGTAATAGTGTCCACAGTACACTGTGTAATAATGTCCATATACACTGTGTAATAATGTCCATATTCACTGTGTAATAGTGTCCACAGTACACTATGTAATAATGTCCATATACACTGTGTAATAGTGTCCACAGTACACTATGTAATAATGTCCATATACACTGTGTAATAGTGTCCACAGTACACTGTGTAATAGTGTCCATATACACTGTGTAATAGTGTCCATATACACTGTGTAATAGTGTCCACAGTACACTGTGTAATAGTGTCCACAGTACACTGTGTAATAGTGTCCATATACACTGTGTAATAGTGTCCATATACACTGTGTAATAGTGTCCACAGTACACTGTGTAATATTGTCCATAGTACACTGTGTAATAGTGTCCACAGTACACTGTGTAATATTGTCCATAGTACACTGTGTAATAATGTCCACAGTACACTGTGTAATAATGTCCATATACACTGTGTAATAGTGTCCACAGTACACTGTGTAATAATGTCCACAGTACACTGTGTAATAATGTCCATATACACTGTGTAATACTGTCCATAGTACACTGTGTAATTGTGTCCATAGTACACTGTAATAGTGTCCATATACACTGTGTAATAATGTCCATATACAATGTATAATAGTGTCCATAGTACACTGTGTAATAGCGTCCACAGTACACTGTGTAATAGTGTCCACAGTACACTATGTAATAATGTCCATATACACTGTGTAATAGTGTCCATAGTACACTGTGTAATAGTGTCCACAGTACACTGTGTAATAGTGTCCATATACACTGTGTAATAGTGTCCATATACACTGTGTAATAGTGTCCACAGTACACTGTGTAATAGTGTCCACAGTACACTGTGTAATAATGTCCATATACACTGTGTAATAATGTCCATATTCACTGTGTAATAGTGTCCACAGTACACTATGTAATAATGTCCATATACACTGTGTAATAGTGTCCACAGTACACTATGTAATAATGTCCATATACACTGTGTAATAGTGTCCACAGTACACTGTGTAATAGTGTCCATATACACTGTGTAATAGTGTCCATATACACTGTGTAATAGTGTCCACAGTACACTGTGTAATAGTGTACACAGTACACTGTGTAATATTGTCCATAGTACACTGTGTAATAGTGTCCACAGTACACTGTGTAATATTGTCCATAGTACACTGTGTAATAATGTCCATAGTACACTGTGTAATATTGTCCATAGTACACTGTGTAATAGTGTCCACAGTACACTGTGTAATATTGTCCATAGTACACTGTGTAATAGTGTCCACAGTACACTGTGTAATATTGTCCATAGTACACTGTGTAATATTGTCCATAGTACACTGTGTAATATTGTCCATAGTACACTGTGTAATAGTGTCCACAGTACACTGTGTAATATTGTCCATAGTACACTGTGTAATAGTGTCCACAGTACACTGTGTAATAATGTCCACAGTACACTGTGTAATAATGTCCATATACACTGTGTAATACTGTCCATAGTACACTGTGTAATTGTGTCCATAGTACACTGTAATAGTGTCCATATACACTGTGTAATAATGTCCATATACAATGTATAATAGTGTCCATAGTACACTGTGTAATAGCGTCCACAGTACACTGTGTAATAGTGTCCACAGTACACTATGTAATAATGTCCATATACACTGTGTAATAGTGTCCATAGTACACTGTGTAATAGTGTCCACAGTACACTATGTAATAATGTCCATATACACTGTGTAATAGTGTCCACAGTACACTGTGTAATAGTGTCCACAGTACACTGTGTAATAATGTCCATAGTACACTGTGTAATAATGTCCATATACACTGTGTAATAATGTCCATATACACTGTGTAATAGTGTCCACAGTACACTATGTAATAATGTCCATATACACTGTGTAATAGTGTCCACAGTACACTGTGTAATACTGTCCACAGTACACTGTGTAATAATGTCCATATACACTGTGTAATAATGTCCATATACACTGTATAATAGTGTCCACAGTACACTATGTAATAATGTCCACAGTACACTGTGTAATAATGTCCATAGTACACTGTGTAATAATGTCCATATACACTGTGTAATAATGTCCATATACACTGTATAATAGTGTCCATAGTACACTGTGTAATAGCGTCCACAGTACACTGTGTAATAGTGTCCACAGTACACTGTGTAATAGTGTCCACAGTACACTGTGTAATAGCGTCCACAGTACACTGTGTAATAGTGTCCACAGTACACTATGTAATAATGTCCATATACACTGTGTAATAGTGTCCATAGTACACTGTGTAATAGTGTCCATAGTACACTGTGTAATAATGTCCATATACACTGTATAATAGTGTCCATAGTACACTGTGTAATAGTGTCCACAGTACACTATGTAATAATGTCCATATTCACTGTGTAATAGTGTCCACAGTACACTATGTAATAATGTCCATATACACTGTGTAATAGTGTCCATAGTACACTGTGTAATAATGTCCATATACACTGTGTAATAGTGTCCATAGTACACTGTGTAATAGTGTCCACAGTACACTGTGTAATAGTGTCCACAGTACACTGTGTAATAATGTCCATATACACTGTGTAATAGTGTCCACAGTACACTGTGTAATAATGTCCATAGTACACTGTGTAATAATGTCCATATACACTGTGTAATAATGTCCATATACACTGTGTAATAATGTCCATATTCACTGTGTAATAGTGTCCACAGTACACTATGTAATAATGTCCATATACACTGTGTAATAGTGTCCACAGTACACTATGTAATAATGTCCATATACACTGTGTAATAGTGTCCACAGTACACTATGTAATAATGTCCATATACACTGTGTAATAGTGTCCACAGTACACTATGTAATAATGTCCATAGTACACTGTGTAATAGTGTCCACAGTACACTATGTAATAATGTCCATATACACTGTGTAATAGTGTCCATAGTACACTATGTAATAATGTCCATATACACTGTGTAATAGTGTCCATAGTACACTGTGTAATAGTGTCCACAGTACACTGTGTAATAGTGTCCACAGTACACTGTGTAATAATGTCCATATACACTGTGTAATAGTGTCCACAGTACACTGTGTAATAATGTCCATAGTACACTGTGTAATAATGTCCATATACACTGTGTAATAATGTCCATATACACTGTGTAATAATGTCCATATTCACTGTGTAATAGTGTCCACAGTACACTATGTAATAATGTCCATATACACTGTGTAATAGTGTCCACAGTACACTATGTAATAATGTCCATATACACTGTGTAATAGTGTCCACAGTACACTATGTAATAATGTCCATATACACTGTGTAATAGTGTCCACAGTACACTATGTAATAATGTCCATAGTACACTGTGTAATAGTGTCCATAGTACACTGTGTAATAGTGTCCATATACACTGTGTAATAGTGTCCACAGTACACTATGTAATACTGTCCATAGTACACTGTGTAATAGTGTCCATATACACTGTGTAATAATGTCCACAGTACACTGTGTAATAATGTCCACAGTACACTGTGTAATACTGTCCATAGTACACTGTGTAATAGTGTCCATATACACTGTGTAATAGTGTCCACAGTACACTGTGTAATAGTGTCCATATACACTGTGTAATAGTGTCCATATACACTGTGTAATAGTGTCCACAGTACACTGTGTAATAGTGTCCACAGTACACTGTGTAATAATGTCCATATACACTGTGTAATAATGTCCATATTCACTGTGTAATAGTGTCCACAGTACACTATGTAATAATGTCCATATACACTGTGTAATAGTGTCCACAGTACACTATGTAATAATGTCCATATACACTGTGTAATAGTGTCCACAGTACACTGTGTAATAGTGTCCATATACACTGTGTAATAGTGTCCATATACACTGTGTAATAGTGTCCACAGTACACTGTGTAATATTGTCCATAGTACACTGTGTAATAGTGTCCACAGTACACTGTGTAATATTGTCCATAGTACACTGTGTAATAATGTCCACAGTACACTGTGTAATAATGTCCATATACACTGTGTAATAGTGTCCACAGTACACTGTGTAATAATGTCCACAGTACACTGTGTAATAATGTCCATATACACTGTGTAATACTGTCCATAGTACACTGTGTAATTGTGTCCATAGTACACTGTAATAGTGTCCATATACACTGTGTAATAATGTCCATATACAATGTATAATAGTGTCCATAGTACACTGTGTAATAGCGTCCACAGTACACTGTGTAATAGTGTCCACAGTACACTATGTAATAATGTCCATATACACTGTGTAATAGTGTCCATAGTACACTGTGTAATAGTGTCCACAGTACACTATGTAATAATGTCCATATACACTGTGTAATAGTGTCCACAGTACACTGTGTAATAGTGTCCACAGTACACTGTGTAATAATGTCCATAGTACACTGTGTAATAATGTCCATATACACTGTGTAATAATGTCCATATACACTGTGTAATAGTGTCCACAGTACACTATGTAATAATGTCCATATACACTGTGTAATAGTGTCCACAGTACACTGTGTAATACTGTCCACAGTACACTGTGTAATAATGTCCATATACACTGTGTAATAATGTCCATATACACTGTATAATAGTGTCCACAGTACACTATGTAATAATGTCCACAGTACACTGTGTAATAATGTCCATAGTACACTGTGTAATAATGTCCATATACACTGTGTAATAATGTCCATATACACTGTATAATAGTGTCCATAGTACACTGTGTAATAGCGTCCACAGTACACTGTGTAATAGTGTCCACAGTACACTATGTAATAATGTCCATATACACTGTGTAATAGTGTCCATAGTACACTGTGTAATAGTGTCCATAGTACACTGTGTAATAATGTCCATATACACTGTGTAATAATGTCCATATACACTGTATAATAGTGTCCACAGTACACTATGTAATAATGTCCACAGTACACTGTGTAATAATGTCCATAGTACACTGTGTAATAATGTCCATATACACTGTGTAATAATGTCCATATACACTGTATAATAGTGTCCATAGTACACTGTGTAATAGCGTCCACAGTACACTGTGTAATAGTGTCCACAGTACACTATGTAATAATGTCCATATACACTGTGTAATAGTGTCCACAGTACACTATGTAATAATGTCCATATACACTGTGTAATAGTGTCCATAGTACACTATGTAATAATGTCCATATACACTGTGTAATAGTGTCCATAGTACACTGTGTAATAGTGTCCACAGTACACTGTGTAATAATGTCCATATACACTGTGTAATAGTGTCCACAGTACACTGTGTAATAATGTCCATAGTACACTGTGTAATAATGTCCATATACACTGTGTAATAATGTCCATATACACTGTGTAATAATGTCCATATTCACTGTGTAATAGTGTCCACAGTACACTATGTAATAATGTCCATATACACTGTGTAATAGTGTCCACAGTACACTATGTAATAATGTCCATATACACTGTGTAATAGTGTCCACAGTACACTATGTAATAATGTCCATATACACTGTGTAATAGTGTCCACAGTACACTATGTAATAATGTCCATATACACTGTGTAATAGTGTCCACAGTACACTATGTAATAATGTCCATATTCACTGTGTAATAGTGTCCACAGTACACTGTGTAATAGTGTCCATATACACTGTGTAATAGTGTCCACAGTACACTATGTAATAATGTCCATATACACTGTGTAATAGTGTCCACAGTACACTATGTAATAATGTCCATATACACTGTGTAATAGTGTCCACAGTACACTATGTAATAATGTCCATATACACTGTGTAATAGTGTCCACAGTACACTGTGTAATAGTGTCCATATACACTGTGTAATAGTGTCCATATACACTGTGTAATAGTGTCCACAGTACACTGTGTAATAGTGTCCACAGTACACTGTGTAATATTGTCCATAGTACACTGTGTAATAGTGTCCACAGTACACTGTGTAATATTGTCCATAGTACACTGTGTAATAATGTCCACAGTACACTGTGTAATAATGTCCATATACACTGTGTAATAGTGTCCACAGTACACTGTGTAATAATGTCCACAGTACACTGTGTAATAATGTCCATATACACTGTGTAATACTGTCCATAGTACACTGTGTAATTGTGTCCATAGTACACTGTAATAGTGTCCATATACACTGTGTAATAATGTCCATATACAATGTATAATAGTGTCCATAGTACACTGTGTAATAGCGTCCACAGTACACTGTGTAATAGTGTCCACAGTACACTATGTAATAATGTCCATATACACTGTGTAATAGTGTCCATAGTACACTGTGTAATAGTGTCCACAGTACACTATGTAATAATGTCCATATACACTGTGTAATAGTGTCCACAGTACACTGTGTAATAGTGTCCACAGTACACTGTGTAATAATGTCCATAGTACACTGTGTAATAATGTCCATATACACTGTGTAATAATGTCCATATACACTGTGTAATAGTGTCCACAGTACACTATGTAATAATGTCCATATACACTGTGTAATAGTGTCCACAGTACACTGTGTAATACTGTCCACAGTACACTGTGTAATAATGTCCATATACACTGTGTAATAATGTCCATATACACTGTATAATAGTGTCCACAGTACACTATGTAATAATGTCCACAGTACACTGTGTAATAATGTCCATAGTACACTGTGTAATAATGTCCATATACACTGTGTAATAATGTCCATATACACTGTATAATAGTGTCCATAGTACACTGTGTAATATTGTCCACAGTACACTATGTAATAATGTCCATATACACTGTGTAATAGTGTCCATAGTACACTGTGTAATAGTGTCCATAGTACACTGTGTAATAATGTCCATATACACTGTGTAATAATGTCCGTATACACTGTATAATAGTGTCCACAGTACACTATGTAATAATGTCCACAGTACACTGTGTAATAATGTCCATAGTACACTGTGTAATAATGTCCATATACACTGTGTAATAATGTCCATATACACTGTATAATAGTGTCCATAGTACACTGTGTAATAGCGTCCACAGTACACTGTGTAATAGTGTCCACAGTACACTATGTAATAATGTCCATATACACTGTGTAATAGTGTCCATAGTACACTGTGTAATAGTGTCCATAGTACACTGTGTAATAATGTCCATATACACTGTATAATAGTGTCCATAGTACACTGTGTAATAGTGTCCACAGTACACTATGTAATAATGTCCATATACACTGTGTAATAGTGTCCACAGTACACTATGTAATAATGTCCATATACACTGTGTAATAGTGTCCATAGTACACTGTGTAATAGTGTCCACAGTACACTATGTAATAATGTCCATATACACTGTGTAATAGTGTCCATAGTACACTGTGTAATAGTGTCCATAGTACACTATGTAATAATGTCCATATACACTGTGTAATAGTGTCCATAGTACACTGTGTAATAGTGTCCACAGTACACTATGTAATAATGTCCATATACACTGTGTAATAGTGTCCATAGTACACTGTGTAATAGTGTCCACAGTACACTGTGTAATAGTGTCCACAGTACACTGTGTAATAATGTCCATATACACTGTGTAATAGTGTCCACAGTACACTGTGTAATAATGTCCATAGTACACTGTGTAATAATGTCCATATACACTGTGTAATAGTGTCCACAGTACACTATGTAATAATGTCCACAGTACACTGTGTAATAATGTCCATATACACTTTGTAAAAGTGTCCACAGTACACTGTGTAATAGTGTCCACAGTACACTGTGTAATAATGTCCATAGTACACTGTGTAATAATGTCCATATACACTGTGTAATAGTGTCCACAGTACACTATGTAATAATGTCCACAGTACACTGTGTAATAATGTCCATATACACTGTGTAATAGTGTCCACAGTACACTGTGTAATAATGTCCATATACACTGTGTAATAGTGTCCATAGTACACTGTGTAATAATGTCCATATACACTGTATAATAGTGTCCATAGTACACTGTGTAATAATGTCCATATACACTATGTAATAATGTCCACAGTACACTGTGTAATAATGTCCATAGTACACTGTGTAATAATGTCCATATACACTGTGTAATAGTGTCCACAGTACACTATGTAATAATGTCCACAGTACACTGTGTAATAATGTCCATATACACTGTGTAATAGTGTCCATAGTACACTGTGTAATAATGTCCATATACACTGTATAATAGTGTCCATAGTACACTGTGTAATAATGTCCATATACACTATGTAATAATGTCCACAGTACACTGTGTAATAATGTCCACAGTACACTGTGTAATAGTGTCCACATTACACTGTGTAATACTGTCCACAGTACACTGTGTAATAGTGTCCATAGTACACTGTGTAATAATGTCCATATACACTGTGTAATAATGTCCATATACACTGTATAATAGTGTCCACAGTACACTATGTAATAATGTCCATATACACTGTGTAATAGTGTCCATAGTACACTGTGTAATAGTGTCCATAGTACACTGTGTAATAATGTCCATATACACTGTATAATAGTGTCCATAGTACACTGTGTAATAATGTCCACAGTACACTGTGTAATAGTGTCCACAGTACACTATGTAATAATGTCCATATACACTGTGTAATAGTGTCCATAGTACACTGTGTAATAGTGTCCATAGTACACTGTGTAATAATGTCCATATACACTGTATAATAGTGTCCATAGTACACTGTGTAATAATGTCCATATACACTGTGTAATAATGTCCATATACACTGTGTAATAGTGTCCTTAGTACACTGTGTAATAGCGTCCACAGTACACTGTGTAATAGTGTCCACAGTACACTGTGTAATAATGTCCATATTCACTGTGTAATAGTGTCCATAGTACACTGTGTAATAATGTCCATATACACTGTATAATAGTGTCCATAGTACACTGTGTAATAGCGTCCACAGTACACTGTGTAATAGTGTCCACAGTACACTGTGTAATAATGTCCATATACACTGTATAATAGTGTCCATAGTACACTGTGTAATAATGTCCATATACACTGTGTAATAATGTCCATATACACTGTGTAATAGTGTCCTTAGTACACTGTGTAATAGCGTCCACAGTACACTGTGTAATAGTGTCCACAGTACACTGTGTAATAATGTCCATATTCACTGTGTAATAGTGTCCATAGTACACTGTGTAATAATGTCCATATACACTGTATAATAGTGTCCATAGTACACTGTGTAATAGCGTCCACAGTACACTGTGTAATAGTGTCCACAGTACACTGTGTAATAATGTCCATATACACTGTATAATAGTGTCCATAGTACACTGTGTAATATTGTCCACAGTACACTATGTAATAATGTCCATATACACTGTGTAATAGTGTCCATAGTACACTGTGTAATAGTGTCCACAGTACACTATGTAATAATGTCCATATACACTGTGTAATAGTGTCCATAGTACACTGTGTAATACTGTCCACAGTACACTGTGTAATACTGTCCACAGTACACTATGTAATAATGTCCATATACACTGTGTAATACTGTCCACAGTACACTATGTAATAGTGTCCACAGTACACTGTGTAATAGTTTCCACAGTACTCTATGTAATAATGTCCATATACACTGTGTAATAGTGTCCATAGTACACTGTGTAATAGTGTCCATATACACTGTGTAATAGTGTCCATAGTACACTGTGTAATAATGTCCATATACACTGTGTAATAATGTCCATATACACTGTGTAATAGTGTCCATAGTACACTGTGTAATAATGTCCATATACACTGTGTAATAGTGTCCATAGTACACTGTGTAATAATGTCCATATACACTGTGTAATAGTGTCCACAGTACACTATGTAATAATGTCCATATACACTGTGTAATAGTGTCCATAGTACACTGTGTAATAATGTCCATATATACTGTGTAATAGTGTCCACAGTACACTATGTAATAATGTCCATATACACTGTGTAATAGTGTCCATAGTACACTGTGTAATAATGTCCATATACACTGTGTAATAGTGTCCACAGTACACTATGTAATAATGTCCATATACACTGTGTAATAGTGTCCATAGTACACTGTGTAATAATGTCCATATATACTGTGTAATAGTGTCCACAGTACACTATGTAATAATGTCCATATACACTGTGTAATAGTGTCCATAGTACACTGTGTAATAATGTCCATATACACTGTGTAATAGTGTCCACAGTACACTATGTAATAATGTCCATATACACTGTGTAATAGTGTCCATAGTACACTGTGTAATAATGTCCATATACACTGTGTAATTGTTCATGTTGATTTGGATATCTCCATTACTTGTACATCATTGGAAAACGTTTGTCATGTCCCCTTCGTCTCTGATGATATCGCTTCCGACCACTCTTGCTCTCTTTGCCGTTTCACTGATATGCAACGCTCAGATAAATGTAAACCCCGTAATAACACTGTGCATCACCAATCAAGGCTTTGTAGGTGAGGAGAAGAATTTTAAATGTGATTCTTGATTTTACAGGGACATCCCTGTCCCAGGACCTCACATCAAATCAGGAAAAACTCCCCAAAAATAACCTTTCACAGGGAAAAAAGGGAAGAAACCTTCAGGAGAGCAACAGAGGAGGATCCCTCTCCCCGGATGGACAGATGAATAGATGTCATGTGCACAGAATGAACAGCATTTACAAAGTTACATAAACACATTACATGAATATGACAATGTATGAATGGAACTCCAATCCATGAAACAGAAGGAGGTAGAGAGGAGGGGGGGCGGGGCGCATCAGCAGGGCCAACGCGGGAGGCCGATTCACCAGCATCAGACACCTCCAGGTCCAATGGACCCTATGAGACGTGAAGTCACAACGACTCCGGGGAGGAAGCAGAGTTAATAAGGTGCAATGGAGAGATGTAAATTCATCCATAAGGAGAGAGAGAAGAGGAGATAGGTGCTCAGTGTATCCTAAAACATCCCCCAGCAGCCTATAAGCCTATAGCAGCATATCAAGGGGCTGGACCAGGGCAAACCTGATTCAGCCCTAACTATAAGCACTATTAAAGAGGAAAGTCTTAAGTCTATTCTTAAATGAGGTGACTGTGTCTGCCTCCCGGACTGAAAGTGGAAGCTGGTTCCATAAAAGAGGAGCTTGATAACTGAAGGCTCTGGTTCCCATCCTACTTTTTAGGACTCTAGGAACCACAAGTAGCCCCGCATTTAGTGAGCGCAGCTCTCTAGTGGGGCAATATGGTACTACAAGCTCCTTAAGATATGATGGTGCATCACCAATCAAGGCTTTGTAGGTGAGGAGAAGAATTTTAAATGTGATTCTTGATTTTACAGGGAGCCAGTGCAGAGCAGCTAATACAGGAGTCATGTGATCTCTTTTCTTAGTTTTTGTGAGTACACGAGCTGCAGCACGTTGTTATCAGTAACGGTGTTATCAGTACGGTGTTATCAGTAAGGTGTTATCAGTAATGGTGTTATCAGTAATGGTGTTATCAGTAACGGTGTTATCAGTAATGGTGTTATCAGTAACGGTGTTATCAGTAACGTGTTATCAGTAACGGTGTTATCAGTAACGGTGTTATCAGTAACGTGTTATCAGTAACGGTGTTATGAATAACGGTGTTATCAGTAACGTGTTATCAGTAACGGTGTTATGAATAACGGTGTTATCAGTAAGGTGTTATCAGTACGGTGTTATCAGTAAGGTGTTATCAGTAACGGTGTTATCAGTAAGGTGTTATCAGTAATGGTGTTATCAGTAATGGTGTTATCAGTAATGGTGTTATCAGTACGGTGTTATCAGTAAGGTGTTATCAGTAATGTGTTATCAGTAAGGTGTTATCAGTAACGTGTTATCAGTAACGGTGTTATCAGTAACGGTGTTATGAATAACGGTGTTATCAGTAACGTGTTATCAGTAACGGTGTTATGAATAACGGTGTTATCAGTAACGTGTTATCAGTAACGTGTTATCAGTAACGGTGTTATTAGTAACGGTGTTATGTTTATTAGATGACAGAATATGACAGTTACTCATTTTATACAGGTTGCTGTTCCCACAGTGTGCGTTGCTGCTTTTCTTTGTTCACTTGTCACTTTGAACTGAATATTTGTTTATTTGGCCGCAAACATCAGAAGTTCTTCTGTTTGGTTGCCAATGGAAGGACTCTTTGCGCTGAAGATGATGTCAGTGATGACATCATCTTACTATCTGCAGTGCAACAGGAAATAGAGATAAGGACCTGGTACCAACAGTGAGTCGAGTCAAGTCGAGATGAACCGTGCAGTGGAGATGAGGCATTAGAGACCAGCTGGAGGACACCGTGGAGCATCTAGCAGTGAAACAGACACATATTATTCTCATGAGTTGGTGGAGACCAGAGTTAAGAAGATAGTGATTATTGGACTTACACAACCATCACTGCAAATAAATGATCATGTCGTCTGTGTCTATGTGTGTGTGAGTGTGTGTGTCTGTGTGTGTTAGTGTGTGTGTGAGTGTGTGTCTGTGTGTGTGTGTGTGTCTCTGTGTGTGTGTGTGTGTGTGTAAGGCCTATCTTCAGAGCAGGAGAGGACCAGGGCCACATGAGGGGTGGAGAGAGAGCAGCATGTAATGAGACTCTCTCAGAAGCAGGTGGAGCTCTGTATCATTACACGTCTTCTTCACACTAATAAAAGGAAATGCTTCCACCTCATAATTTTCTAGTAATGTTGCAGTTTACATCCTTGTGTGTCCAAAATGTCATAATTAGCATATACATTCTTGAGTTATGGCAAACAAAATGTAATAAGCTCATCATTGTGCCAAATTTGAAGAAATTCCCTCCAGGTGTTCCTCTCGGACAGACAGATAATTCTTTGTCATTATGCAACACGGGCATGCACATGAAATGCACCTGGTCAAATTGTGACTTGAATTGATGAAGTAAGTCTCAGTTTTCCACCGCCGATAAAGAGCACAGCTGCTCTTTTAAAGTTTGTCTCATCCAGAGAGCCAGAGCGGAGTTCTGTGCCTGTCAGACAGGCTGGTGGGCAAATACGTCATGCACAGCAGACGATACGAACACAGATGTGTGGGACGTGTTTGGAATGTGCAGAAAGCGTTGAACATTAGCAGAAATGTAGCTGAAACCCAGATGTTGCACACAGCTCTCGACCACACTGGCAAGGTCATGCTGACAAACACTGGCAAGGTCTTTGTGGCAAATCAGAATGCTTTGTTCAAAGGTGCTCAGATTCTCTGGGCCGTGGACTGAACTGATGTTGGTACCTCACTGTTACCATGTTGTTACCATGTTGTTACCTTGCTGTTACCATGTTGTTACCTCGCTGTTACCATGTTGTTACCTTGCTGTTACCATGTTGTTACCTTGCTGTTACCATGTTGGAACCTCGCTGTTACCATGTTGTTACCTCACTGTTACCATGTTGGAACCTCGCTGTTACCATGTTGTTACCTCACTGTTTCCATGTTGGAACCTCGCTGTTACCTCACTGTTACCATGTTGTTACCTCACTGTTACCATGTTGGAACCTCGCTGTTACCTCACTGTTACCATGTTGTTACCTCGCTGTTACCATGTTGTTACCTTGCTGTTACCATGTTGTTACCTCACTGTTACCATGTTGTTACCTCACTGTTACCATGTTGTTACCTCACTGTTACCATGTTGTTACCTTGCTGTTACCATGTTGGAACCTCATTGTTACCTCGCTGTTACCATGTTGTTACCTAGCTGTTACCATGTTGTTACCTCACTGTTACCATGTTGTTACCTTGCTGTTACCATGTTGGAACCTCATTGTTACCTCGCTGTTACCATGTTGTTACCTCGCTGTTACCATGTTGTTACCTCACTGTTACCATGTTGTTACCTTGCTGTTACCATGTTGGAACCTCATTGTTACCTCGCTGTTACCATGTTGTTACCTCGCTGTTACCATGTTGTTACTTCACTGTTACCATGTTGTTACCTTGCTGTTGCCATGTTGTTACCTCACTGTTACCATGTTGTTACCTTGCTGTTACCATGTTGGAACCTCATTGTTACCTCGCTGTTACCATGTTGTTACCTCGCTGTTACCATGTTGTTACCTCACTGTTACCATGTTGTTACCTTGCTGTTACCATGTTGGAACCTCATTGTTACCTCGCTGTTACCATGTTGTTACCTAGCTGTTACCATGTTGTTACCTCACTGTTACCATGTTGTTACCTTGCTGTTACCATGTTGTTACCTCACTGTTACCATGTTGTTACCTCGCTGTTACCATGTTGTTACCTCGCTGTTACCATGTTGTTACCTCACTGTTACCATGTTGTTACCTTGCTGTTACCATGTTGGAACCTCATTGTTACCTCGCTGTTACCATGTTGTTACCTCGCTGTTACCATGTTGTTACCTCACTGTTACCATGTTGGAACCATTTAACAGATCAGTAAAATTAGGATGGGAGTGACTTTGATTCTCTCCAGATAGAGCTGAAACATTTGGATAAGTTCAGGAGTACCTGAGAGCAGAAACCTCTTAAACTTAATCAGTCTGAAAACATTTCATTTTAGAAAGAAATGTACACTTTATTAATCCCACAGTGGGGAAATTCTTCTCTGCATTAAACCCATCAAATATTATTAGAATTATTCGTATTGTGCGTGTGTCAACGTCTGATATATCAACGGCTTGTTGCTCAGTGGCCGGGTCGTCCTTCAATTAGAGGATCGGTGGTTCGATCCCCGGCTCCGCTAGTCCATGTCGATGGGTTCTTGGGCAAGACACTGAACCCCAAGTTGCCCCCGAAGGCTGTTCCGTCAGTGTGTGAATGGGGAACTATGTCAAAACTATTTATGTAACCATTAAAAACATCATGTACAATACTCCATACTAGATTGCCAAGAACGGGAGTTCGAAATCTTCCACCTTTTTTCAAACGAAACTGCATTGTCAAGGCGTCACAAACAAAATCTATTTTCTCCCAAATGTTGTTTGTTTTTGTATTTCGCAACGTTAATATAATGTCAAAATTGTAACCGTAATCAGGGAGAACATATGTTTCCCTTTAAACGTAACTGGGAATGCCGTTTAGTTGAAACCTGAAACCTGAACACAAGTCATGGCAGGTTCTTTAAGACCTGATTCTGATGATCCTGACTGCTGCTGCCAACGTTTAGACCAGAACCCGACCAAAGACCTGAGGTTTTAATTTAGCTTTATTTCATGCTTCAATTTCATCCTTCATGTCATGGCTCGCCAGGCCAAAGGCAGTAATGGCAGTGACAGTAATTCAAACAAATCCACGTCGGACCATATTACCTTCTCACCCCCTCTACGACCACGTAGCCCAGCTATCGGACAAACATTTGAGACACACGGATCTACTAAATAATACAATCATTTATTTACAACTTAAAGGTTCTCACGATTTAAAGCATTAATATTGCAGCAAACAACAATTTGCTCTGTAAAGATATAGTCGTTGTAATCCATAATCTCTAATATCTGTCCTTGTTGACATTGTTGGACTGGCTGTGCATGTGAGCCCCACTAGCGAGCTCATACGGTGGTTACAGCTGATAACGCCCAACCCGGTTCCCCCACAGAGAAATGGCTGTTAGCCACTAGCCGCCGGCTCAGCCTTCACCATGTGGAAGTCAACAGATGTGCTCTGAATTCCAAAGTGTCACATTTTGATCAAGTAAATGAGTGAAAGTTCTGTTGAAAAAAGAAAGGAGAACTAAAGACACATCACAGAGGAGAGGGGACCTTCATGCATGGGGAACCACAGGCCCAGGTGTGCTCCACGTCACTGTTAAACAACCACAGAGAAGGCAGAGCTTGATATGCTCTGCTTCAAACAAACTTGATAATGTCACAATATGATCTAGTTGGTTTGAAGCAGAGGGAGGCCTTAATGCATTGCATCGGCTGCCCTTTGTATTTGAGAGTAAGCAGCAGCCCAAACCTTTTAGCCACGTGGTACCCGAGCCATTTCAAAGAAGAATTATCTCACCAGCAGGGGATGTACTAGGACTGACATTCAAATACAGCAGCAGGCCTGCAGGTTATGAAACTAAAATGTGAATTGCTTTGTACAACAGTGGCCACTGTTCCTTTTCTGAAATTGTCATTCAGGTGGTTGTTCAGTGGAACACTGGTACCTGGTAGTTTCATGCTCAGGTAGACACATGATCCAGTGCCATGAATCTCCTATCATAAATAGTAGCATTGCCATGGTAATGCTGTACTGATGGCGGTGAGGGTGGCCTTGCTTCAAGGCTGAATGAGCTGACTTTTCTTTTATGTCGATGTGAAGCAGATACAGCGTGAATGTAGCCTGAGTGGCAGGTTAACACGTCTGTATCTGTATTTGTGGACATAAACACACACAAACAGTGACATATGTGTCATGTCCATCTGTCCATGGACAGGCTGCAGCTTTATTGCCCTCAACCCAGTTTTTATTTTCAAATTCTTTATTGATAGTGGAACTTAATTTCACGGCCTATTAGGCTGCTGCTAAATGAATGCCATGTGTCGGTGATATTTCAGAGCTAGAGAGAGGCACATTACAATGTGGGCCACAGACAGACTGAAAAGTAATAATGAATTCACTTCATTAAAGGAGCTCTTGCCTCAGGTCTGGAGAGGTCAAATTGGAGCTGAAGTATGATCGCTGCTCAGGCAACGTCCATGTTGCAATGCGGTCTTTTCAAATGAAACTGCAGTGTGAAACCATAGACTATATAGCACAGTCTTTGTGTCTCCACAAAGAAAGTTCATATTTTCCTTGCTTTTGAATGGTATTGGACCCACTTTAAGCATTGTAGATAAAAAGCGAATTAAAGCCATGCTTCGTCTACAAATCAGGATTTGACAGACTTGTCAGCACTGAACAAGTTTAAGAAGTATACACTCTGGCTACTGCGGAAGCTAAATAAGCCAAAGAGAAACCGTGTCAGTGTCAAAGCACCTCAATGGCTGAAATACAAGCAAACAGCTTCTCGTTGCTACTGTGCTATCTGCACTTAGTTATATTTAGTAACATTCAGATATTTGGTGTAAAATCATCGCCTTTCTGTGCAAATGAGCCTCAATGCAAAAACAATTCACAAAGATCAGCGGGACAAGCCGAATAACCCTATATGGAGCTAACTAGAACCAGTACTCAGTATACTGAGGTGGTTTTGAAATGGTAGCCTGTTGATTATAGAAAATGATTTTCTATAGAGACCTGACCTGAAATTCTTGTTTTTAATTCATTACTGAGCACTAAAGCAAAATCAAGGACTGTCCCCTTTAAATTGGGCATTGTTGTAGAATGGTTGTAGTACAGCAGCCCCGAGAGCTGAGCACATTGCAAATAGAGACAACACAAGCACATACAGAAAGGTGCTGCAAGTAGCACACAGCACAATGGAAACTCAAAAGCGATGCACATGACATGCGCTTGGTGTTGCAAATTTCTGTTTCTTTTTGCTGCACATGTTGTGTCAAAACACAGCCTCAACCTGGAATGTATGTCCAGCCTGACTTTTATATATTTGCTCACAACTACTAGTGCACCTCTGCGCTATCTGTGTTTTATATATGGATATAAGTAAACTGCTGTTTAAGAGGCAGATACATTTGACAAACCTTGTGCCTTGCCATGTGATGTGGATGCTGAAGCGTGATATTTTTCTTCCATGTCCTCCAGGTATTTTCACACCATCTACCTGGGCGTTCGGAGTCGTCAGAGTGCTGAGACAGAGCGTTGGCGTTACTACTGGAGGATGGTCTATGAGTTTGCAGATGTGAGCATGCTGCATCTGCTGGCGACCTTTCTGGAGAGCGCACCGCAACTGGTGCTGCAGCTGTGCATCATTATACAGACACACAAGCTCCAGGCTGTGCAAGGTAACACTCTTACTCACAAACGCTAATCTGTTATGGTTAGAGGGTTATGTTATATATCAGAGGAGTTTATAGTATTTAACATGTGCCTGTGCACCACGAGCTACACCTTCGGGATGTAGACTGCATCTCTCTTGACCTAACATGAACCTTAAAACCAAGTGTCAACCTTCAAACAGTCCTTTGAAGTAAAGCGGAGGTTCTTCGACGAGAGGCGTCAGAGTCTGCAACAAGATGCTGAAGAGAGACACTAACCAGCTGTGCTGTTGGGCTCAGATGTCGACTCTGGGTCCTTTACTGGGCTTTGCAGTCAGCTATCTTCTGCAGGGGCGTGTTGTATTTGGACAGGTTTGATGTGGAGTGTGACACTTTAAAACAGGCACAACATATACAAGCATATATTAGTTTTCACCAAACTTCATTACTGTTTTAGGATTTAGAATATTTATTTACCACATCTAAATCTGGGGCGATTGTGACGCAGTGGAGAGCAGGTTTGTCCTTCAATCATAGAATCGTTGGTTCAATCCCCGGCTAGCCCATGGCGACGTGTCCTTGGGTGAATTTGTTGTAAGACGCTTTGGATAAAAGCATCAGCTAAATGTCATTTAATGTAAACTGATAATCACTAAATTTGTGATACAAAATCGTGAACATACATTCCTGTGCCATCTACCCATATTAAATATGTTACACGTGTCATCAAAGACTTTCTATTTACAACAAACTATCAAAATAAGCCATAAAAGTAAATTATAGACATTGCGAGCACTCAGAGTGCCAGAAAATGCCGGATGCTTCAAATAATACGCATACATATGTCGTTAGCCATCAAATCTTTTAATAAAGTGTGCATACTTCTGGCAAATATATTAACATTAAACATAAATATCACAGTTAGACCTGTCAGACAATAATAAAGTAGAGAAAAACAAAACAGAAACACGACAACAACAAAGAAACCCATAAAAACAAAACAGCAGACAAACAAACAAAACACAAAAAAATTAAAAATACAAAATAAATAAAACATTTTTTTTATCTAATCTAAAAAAAGAAGAAGAACAACAAAATATATTCTAAGCGAACATTTTCCCCTGCTTGCAGCGTTGGTGCTAAGCTAGGGTAAAAACAGTGCATTCAAGCATGCACTGTTCCCATAACGTGGCACTGGAATCAAGCTGTTGTGTCTCTGTGTGCCTGACTGCTGCAGGTATGACAGCTGCAGCCTCCCTTGTCTCCCTGGCCTGGGCCCTGGCCTCCTACCAGAAGGCCCTGAGAGAGTCTCGGGATGACAAGAAGCCCATCAGCTACCTGGCTGTGATCATCCAGTTCTGTTGGCACTTCTTCACTATTGCTGCGAGGGTCATCACCTTCGCCCTGTTTGCCTCTGTGTTCCAACTCTACTTTGGCATCTTCATTGTCCTGCACTGGTGCATCATGACCTTCTGGATTGTCCACTGTGAGACAGACTTCTGCATCAGCAAGTGGGAGGAGATTGTGTTTGACATGGTGGTGGGCATAATCTACATCTTCACCTGGTTCAACGTCAAAGAGGGACGGACAAGGTGATGCCCTCAACTCCATTCAGTGTGATGTAGATCTCTGAAGAAATACATCAAATACAGTGGCTTGATCTGGGCTAGGAAGGGATTTGGGGTTTAAAAAGATGTATACTCTAGAAGTAACCTTTTTGAGCTGCAGCTTTTATATTCCAGTATATACTACCAAATGGGCTTTTTAAAGCAATATCACCATATCAGTTACCTTTGTAAAAGTCAATTCTGGATAGTCCAGGGTGGATTACTGAGCAGATGTAAAAAAAACAGGATGCAGTACAGAATAAAACAGGTTGAAGCTCCATTACTCAATTCTTTTTTCTGGCTGCTTGGGGCGGTCGAGCATGCTGTAACAATAGAAGGGACATCCAAGTTGTTATGGTAAAGGTACATTTGGAGAACCGTAGGAGAGGTATCTGGTGTTGTAAAAATGGACTGATTCATTACTATAGCCCACCATTGTCCAAATAGAACATAAGCATTTCCAACTGCGCACTAAATATATTGTGCTAGCACTGGAGCTGCTTCATGCGTTGTTAACTGATTGGGTTCTTATTCATTTATTTTCATCATGTCTTTTTGTAGGTGTCGGCTTTTCATCTATTACCTGGTGATTCTGGTGGAGAATGCTGCTCTCGGTGCGTTGTGGTATCTCTACCGGTCGCCTCACACCACCGACTCCTTTGCAGTGCCAGCACTCTGCGTCATCTTCAGCAGTTTCCTCACTGGTGTGGTTTTCATGCTCATGTACTATGCCTTTTTCCATCCCAACGGGCCACGCTTTGGACGCTCACCGAGCGGCCAGGGTCTGGACCTAGACCCCACTGCTCAGTTCTCCACACTACCATCTGAAGGTGCCACCAACTCACTACGTTCCAACCGAGGTGCCACCGCGACCCTGGAGCGGGACGTGGGGAAGTATTCTGAGCGGGACGGCTGCATGCCAGTTTTTCAGGTCCGACCCACAGTGCCATCCACGCCATCGTCTCGTGCTGCACGCCTCGAAGAGACCGTCATCAAGATCGACCTTTGTAGGAACCGCTACCCAGCCTGGGAGCGCCACGTCCTCGACCGCAGTATACGCAAGGCAATCCTGGCCATAGACTGCTCGCTGACCCCTCCACGGCTGCAGTACAAAGATGACGCTCTGGTGCAGGAGAGGCTAGAATATGAGACCACATTATAGTTCCAACCTGCTCGCAGACCCCATCGTGGGGTGCAGCCGTCAGAGGATTATCCTGCTATCACATGAACAGCAACAGGGACTGTTGCAATAAAGAATTTGTTATTAGCAACAATTCCTTTTCATCCCTCATTACACTTTTTCTGTTTCTATTCCTCGGCATCAGTGCCACCCAGAACATTCAGGGATCGGAGGAGCAATTTGGTGCAGTTGATGTCACCAGATGTGTTTGGGTCCTTTGCAGCGTCGTTGCTGTTATTTTTACTTCCACTCATCAGGGAAATCCCGTCTGGAATAAACTAAATGCAAATGCTTCGACACTCTGCTCAGACAGTACAAGACGCGTATGCACTGTTTGGCTAAGGTTGGAAAAGTAAAGCATACATGTCCATTCAGACACGTTTTAATTTATCGGATATTCCACCTTAACCTAAATGACACCTGAATTACACAGCAATTCCTCTAAAGTGATGAAAGGAAAGGATCCCTCATTCAGCATCAGTGGAAACTGTCTGTCCTAATGTGTTGGTGACCTACTTTTTGGATGTTCTGATGATGTGATGCTATAGTAGCCACAACTGGGTGGGCACTTCCATCACTATATACTGTACATGATAAAGCCCATCGCTTCTGTTCTCTTAGTGCCAAAAAGGTTCTTTGGAAATGTCTTCTAGATTCAGAGGAGTTGGAACACCTCACACCGGGTTCAGACTACATGATAGCAGCCCGACCCGGCAGACGTAGGGCGTCATGACATTTGATCGTATTATCTTGGGCAGTGTGTCAATGTGGACAACTTGATGACCTCACAACCTCCTGACAGAAGGTCGGCATGTGTTCCCTCATGTCCGTGACTTTGCCCAGTAAGAGCAAAGACGGCCCTTTCACGGACAACGGTAAACATGACGCAGCAAGAAAAGTCATTTTTTCTTTCTTTTTTAGGCTTTTACTGAACAGCCAGCATCAGGCACACCGCCGTTGTTTGTTTACATTCTTCTACCTTCTCGATGAAATCGTGCCAGTAATCTGTCATGTCTCTGACACAGTGACCACGTCACAGACAAACATATTGTGTAGTCTGAACCCAGCATTAAGGATGGCTGGGAAGTCCAACAAGTTCTGGACTAGATATTTCATTCTTATTGGATTATTGTGGTCTACACTGGAAGAAGGTCAGACAGACAGGGAACTACATGAAGACAGAGGTCAAAGTAGCAGCTACACTCAGTCATTGTGTTGTGATTGGATCAAATCAACCAAGCCTGGCAGGAAGGAAGGATATGACACAAGAAAGAAATGGTGAAAGCTGGACGGACACAACCTCACTATCTTTCAACTCAAACTCACACAATGCCAAGAAAGATATCTTCCTGGCAGCTTAACGCAACTATGTAGTCCAGCCTCATAAACCTGGTTGTGCAGGGATGCTGATCTCTGCTTGTCTGTGTGTGTGTGTGTGTGTGTGTGTGTGTGTGTGTGAGAGAGTGTGTGTGTGTGTGTGTGTGTGTGCGTGTGAGAGTGTGTGTGTGTGGGTGTGAGAGTGTGTGTGTGTGTGTGAGTGGGGGTGTGTGTGTGTGTGTGTGTGTGAGAGAGAGTGTGTGTGTGTGTGTGTGTGAGAGTGTGTGTGGGTGTGAGAGTGTGTGTGTGTGTGTGAGTGGGTGTGTGTGTGTGTGTGTGTGTGTGAGAGAGAGTGTGTGTGTGTGTGTGAGAGTGTGTGTGTGTGAGTGTGAGAGTGTGTGTGTGTGTGAGTGGGGGTGTGTGTGTGCGTGTGTGTGTGTGTGTGAGAGAGAGTGTGTGTGAGTGTGTGTGTGTGAGAGAGAGTATGTGTGAGTGTGTGTGTGTGTGTGTGTGTGAGAGTGTGTGTGTGAGAGTGTGTGTGAGTGTGTGTGTGTGTGTGTGTGTGAGAGAGTGTGTGTGAGTGTGTGTGTGTGTGTGTGTGTGTGTGTGAGAGTGTGTGTGTGAGAGATGATGGAGAAGGTTCTGAAGTCATTTTGTGTGTTTCTTTGTGGTGTGAGTTTGTATGTGTCGGCAATAGGTGAAATGTTGACTTCTGGTCCGCTTGTTCTTTGATAAACACACGTCACCTTCTGGGGAATGTGGTCCTGTTGTTCCCAGCAGCTCTTAACAATGTTACACCAAGCCACACACGGGCAACTGATGAAATACATCTTCAGGGAGGAACTTCTAATGTAGGAAAAAGAACAAAAAAGAACAGTTGCAGGTGGGTGCAATATATGATTTATTACAAAAGATATAGGGGTATTTTAGCCACAGAAACAAGCCATGTAAATGTAAGAATGAAGGCACAATGTCTATTCCACACTCATGGAATGGGGGAAGGGGGGCTTGGTGCTGTAACATATAAATATGACACGACTGTCATGTTTTTTTTGCCACTTTTCATCTGTGAGGACATTAAATATTGGTAATGCTGTACCACAATAGACCCACACATTAATCAAAAAGAGTTTGCCGTTATGACTTACAAGTCAAAGGGAGAGAAACGAGGGCAAAGCGCTATATTTGGATAAAATAGTGGCACAGATGTAAACTCTACAGAGGGAGAGGAGGAAGTAGTTGGGGGACTTCTGCTACGCTGTGGCTCTCACTGAAAACCTTTTGAAATAGATCATAAAATTCCAACCATCCTGTCAGTGAGTTCATATGTTCAACATTCTTCCCATGCTGTTCATAAAGTTTATGGACGCCTGTGTGACTGAAATGTTCAGGTTCCATCAGATCAGGATCAGCAGTGTGCTATAGATGTCCTGGACCAGGACAGTACCTGATGAGGATGAAACAAGACTCACTTTCTAAAGTTCCTGTCAGTGGCACCTCCAGACAAGGCGATGACCTGTTTGAGGTCATAAATAAACTGAAAATGTAAAGTTGGACTTGATGATAGCATCGGAGGAAACTTCACGTCCTCACCATTAAGAGTTAGATGGTCCAACTAGATTTGCGAAAAACTCTTGCGAGACTCCCATTGTCCAAAAGCCAGTCCCTGATAATGAGAGCCAGTACCAGAACATGCTGTGCTATGAAAAACAAACCCTCCAACGTCCCCAGTGATTTGAATCAGAGGGCCAAGAGACAACTAGAGACTGCCGACAGTGGAGAGCAGCACCATTTACACACTCCCAACCCAAACAGCGTGACTTCAGGGAATGCTGCGAAGGTGGTAGAAGATGGCAACAGTGTGTCTTTAAAATGTTAAATGTCTCCACAAATGAAAGGTTTCCAGGTTTCTTGATTTCCGTCACAAGTGCAATGCCTTTTTTTCTGAGGATGGCAAGAGGAGAGAAAAGCACAAAACTATTCAATGGGTTAATCATGGCATGAGACTGTAGACCTTTTCACCCTGCTTAGCCAAACCAGCCCCTGGCACACCTCAGCTGGTCCTTCATTTGGAGTATGAAGTCTGAATTCTGTGTCAAAAACATTCTGGTTACAGATATATAGCACTAAACAGAGGATGTGTGTGTAGTAAAATATACAGAACATGTACAGAGCACAGAAAGAACCAGATGGATGTGTTTACTTGATCCACTTCCCCAGAAAATATAGAATATTCCATCTATTATTTGCGGTTTTCTCTTTAGAAATACCTTTTCTCATTAGAAATACCTTTTAATGGCTTATGTTATTTTTGTAACATGTAATACCTTGTAGTATCTTGAATGATTTCAACATATGGTTATGCTCATGAAGCGACCATACCAGCAGTTTTGCATGTTTTAGCCATGACTCATTTACACAGCCAATCATTTTGAAAACCAAGCTGCTTTGTTTTAGAAATTTGAATGTACTTTTTCTAGGGTTCCAGAGCATTATTTCCCCGCAATTGCAATATGGTATAAATTATTGCTTACATTTTGTAATCAAGTGAATTTCATCTAGTAATTATTGTCAACGTTGTTGTTGTAAGGTAATACAGTGCAGACTTTTAAAATCTATCTGTACTTTTAGTTACGGTTTCATATTGTAAAGAAATTAATGGAAACAATAAAGGCCTGGAACTGTGGGCAAAATACATAAACAAATCTAGCAATGTACAGCCTGCTTCTGAAAATGGTTGTAAAAAATATGAATAATGTGTAGTTAGAGCAGACATTTTCAAAAAACGGTAGTATGGTTCTTTAAGTTTGTTCAGATAATTTTTTTGTTACATTAGACATTCATCATGTTTTGAATTGTCTTATTCTTTCAGTTTACATCATTTTAAACTTTTTAAGTTTTCAAATTGAACACGTCAACGTCCACATGATTTGGGGAGTCTCCTACTGGTGAATATATGTTATCTGAAGTCTTGTGTGGCACCAGGGGAAGTCGTCTGAAATTGTAATAATTGCCTCATGTTATGTCAGTTGGGTCTCAAAATCTAGAGTTAGAAAGAAGTGAGTTCACAAGAAGTCAGCAGCCCGCTGCTCATCTCTACCGCAGGTTAGAAGCTCCAGGATACATTAGCCTCTACTAGCGTTACTAGGGATTCATATCGGAACTCCATATTTCTAACGTATCGACCGAAATAACCCAGTGCCAAGTAGTATCGAACTTCTCCAGTCGAACAGTAGCTGCTCTTGGTCCTTTCTGTGCCTGGATATAGACTAATATGACTATTTGTATGGACTAGCCACTGAAAGCATTCTTGGATTTCAAATTACACGGGACGGCGTTATGCGCGCTAACCACTTGAGAGCGCTGTGCAGTGCGATGGTGGTGAGCTAGCCAGTGGGACACAGTTTCACATAACGTACTCTATTAGTATTGGTATCACTTTTAGGGCACAGGTATGTTTACAATTTAATTTCTTAAATGATACCCAGCCCCAAGCATAACATAGGTTTCAGGATGGCTTATCTTTCGTAGAATTATTACAGCAGAAAAGCTATCTGTAATGGCCCAATTCACCAGCAGAGGTCCTCGCGGGTTTATCTGCCAGCATTCCGGTTGTGAGGAAAGCAACGTTCAAAGGTTCATGCAATAAATGTACAGTTTGTTTGCCAGACGGTTGCTCAAAGTAAACAATGAGTGGACAGCCCCATCATGCCATTTCTTCGTTGTAGCCTACTCTGTGTAAATGCAGCCGTATATTATTTGGGGATGCAAAGCATCTGATGAAAGTTTATTTGCAGTTTCCCAAATCCAGTGTAGCCTTTGTTTACTCATCACCATCTCATGAACTATACTATACTGATATACTGCATATGATGTGTACTGATATCTACTGAACATAAAGCTACCTCAGTTTGTTTCATGGACCGAATACTCCACCTTGGCAATATGTTTTCTTCAGTAACACAGGTCCCTGTTTTTGTAGTCAATCAGACTGAAAATACAATTTTTCAAAATGAGATGGAAAAATACATTAACAAATCATATTCAGTGTACTCCAAAGTACGGAAGTGAGAGATAATAATTCTGTTCCTCTATCTAAGTCTGATCTGAACTGTTTTCTCTCATGTATCTTAAGAAAACGTTTGGCCAGGATGGCTTTTGTAAATCTCTTAGTTGTTTTGGTGAAAAAAAAACATTATTTATTTAAGTTACTTTTTCCCCTCTATTATCAAACCAGTGTTTGTTGACATAAGAGGCTGAAGTGCACCACCACCACCACCCCATATTCCAAATAGGACTGATGTTTTCTTAACATCACTTTCTAACACACAATTTATGCACCATACGTTTAGGGTAGAGAGTGCATGGAGAAATTCAAACTCACCTGGAAGAAAATGTGAATGCTTTTCGTCCTACTTAGAACATGGTAGAGTGGTGCACTTCTGCCTCTTGTGGACAAAATGAGTATCACAACAACAAACACTTCCCTCACCGGGCAAAACGTTCTTCTTTTCACAGATGAAAAGTTATGCAAACATATCAATATTATCCTAAGTCATAAAGACAGGAGATACATCTATTTGGATCTGAATTACAAAATGGATCACCAGAATGTTTTGTCTCAAGGCTTCCGTACCAACGCTGACACGTGACACATGACACATAATGCAAACTGTTACTCATTTTCCAGATGACCATGAAAAAATACTATTTCCATCTTTTTGGTTTCATGGTTTCACTCATTCATTTATTTTTGTTTTAAATTGTTTTAAATCTGTCGATAAGAATTATCTTTCTGCATTTTAATTGGTCATAAATCATGAACATGCATGCCAGCACTGAACTCCCATACACAGTTTTTCGTGAATCTGGCCCTTGGATTAATATTTCTGTCAGTAAAGCACCATTCATTGAAAAGATCCATTTAAGAAAGAGGGATTTGTTTAATCTCACTGTTAAAAGCACAAAAAAGAGGCTCTGTCATAGAAAGGTGAATTCTCTATTAATGTTCCACATCTTCTGGTTCGTGGTGGGTATCCTGCTCACTGCAGGATGTGACACATCAACAGACCCCGTCCCTCACTCTGGTCATAACTCTTAAAAGCTGCTTTCGATGTTTTGTTTGCCTTAAAAAATAATATATTTCTATTTATGTCTTTATTTCAACCTCATCACCTAACACATTGTTTGAGGCTGTACTGAAAGCACAGCTTGATTTTGTGGTTAGCCCGTGGTGTGTGAGTGTGTGGCGGAGGTAATTGTGTTCTTTTTACACTATTCAATAATAATGTGTCAGCAGCCGTTACTGTGCTTGTTCTAGGACTGAGCCATCGCCCAATAGGGAGGGTGTATAGACCTTAGTCCTCCATCCTGTCAGCTTTGTGTCCAGCTGAAGGGAACATGGCTGACTGGTGATTGTGTTTGGTTGTAAATCCAGGCATCAGTTGAATGAAGACGCAATGCAGAGGACACTTAAAATAATATTTCCCATTACAGTCCCTTTGTTTCTTTGTCACTGAAGGACAACATTTCTGTTCATCCTTCTCTGTCTCCGCTTGTTTTAGCTGCACTTCTTCATTAGTCTACAAACTGAGTCACAGTAAAGGTTATTCGCAAATTTCTGAGCGTGTCAATTGATTGTTTCTGTGGCTTGTACTTGTACTGCTTGTAACTGTCAGAAGGAACACCAGGGTACAAACATCAGGGACACGATAATACATTTATAATGTGGTATTAAAACCATCAAACATCAAACAACCATGTTCAAGATATTTATAACAAATAAGTATGATCATAGTATGCCTTAATTTGTGTAATGATCTATTCTTTCCCACCTCTAGAATTTCAGATCTCATCCCCACGTATATTTTACCGCTTGGCCAGTCTTATGTGTAGTATCTCGACACAGACGGTTTTGCGTGCAGCTAACCTGGTTAGCGTTGTGAAACAGACGCAGTTAACGTTGTTACATCTGGTTAGCGTTGTGAAGCAGACGCAGTTAACATTGTAACACCTGGTTAGCGTTGTGAAGCAGACGCAGTTAACGTTGTTACACCTGGTTAGCGTTGTGAAGCAGACGCAGTTAACGTTGTTACACCTGGTTAGCGTTGTGAAGCAGACGCAGTTAACATTGTTACACCTGGTTAGCGTTGTGAAGAAGATGCAGTTAACGTTGTTACACCTGGTTAGCGTTGTGAAGCAGACGCAGTTAACATTGTTACACCTGGTTAGCGTTGTGAAGCAGACGCAGTTAACATTGTTACACCTGGTTAGCGTTGTGAAGAAGATGCAGTTTTTGTAACGCTCATGTGTCTTTCTGAAAAGCTCCGAATAAAGGCGACTTAGTTATTTAGGTATGAGGACTCATCTGAGGAGACATATGGCTGTCTACACAGTGGGAATCAGCACTGACCACTCTACTCATGCGGCCAGCACTAAGCTGTAATGTATCGTGTTTGTATGCCCTCTGTAGCTCTCTGAGACATGTACAGGCCGTGTTTCTTATGAGGGTCTCGGCCCCCAGGCTGTCTCTGTTCACCAGCTGTACTGGATCAACGTTCTGCTGTAGAGATCTGGATGTACCAGCCAATCACAACAGAGAAGTACACTTGTTAACTCTCAGCTCACAGCTGTGTAACCAGACAAAAGAAGATCTGTGCATTAGTTAGAGATGAGATCATTCAGCTTTAGTAGAAGCACAGTAACCAGCAGGAGGATACTGCTAGGATTCCAGTCACACTTGTATAATCATTCTGTACAGATGTTTAGAGAGATGGTTGAACATGGATACCACAGATAGTAAACTGATCAACCTAAAGGCTTATCTGTAAATAAATGTATGCAAAGTGTACACGCTAAAAAAGAACATTCCTCTCTTTTTGAGTTCTGACTGTGAAGGATATCTTTAGAGGTTTGATGCCAACATGATGGCTGTAACTATGATGATATACTACAGAGAAAAAAATGATAAATGTGGTGTATGTGGTGTATTTAAAAAAGATACAAATGTTTAAAAAAATTGGTCTTTTCAGTAAGTTGCATTGTGTGATGAAAGTCTAAAGTGATTCTTTCAATGGGGAAAAAGTACATTTTATTCTAAATATAAATTGAGTGATAAACATGATCAAAATTGCATTTTTGTATATACAGGATTTTTGTAAATTTTTATTTGAATCTAATGCAACGCAAACTACCAACATTAATTTAATAAAGTACACTGTGGTAATTTTTCTGGCATCAAGATTTTTCATTTGTTCTTGCATTTATTCTGTGAGGTTGAAGCTAGAATTTTTTATTTATCTTTGTATTCTTATTTTTGAGGATTGACACTTACAGTGCAACATATCAAGGTCAGTGTGTCGTATCAGTTATATTTCCGTCCAAATTCTAAAAGGAACATATTGCAATGCAATAACCCTCGCAGATACCCCAGTGGCAAACTTCGGTCATAGTTTGCAGAAGGTTTCATCACATGTACAAGGAACAGATATGTTGAAAGATGTGACAGAATGGTAAGAAGTTGGTCTATCAAATACAAATAGCTGGCTGATCCCAGCTGACATTGGGGGAAGGCAGGGTCCACAGACTGTGGCAGGGCCGACCCAGAGACGACCATTCACACGCACAATTTAGAGTCATCGACTGACCTAAGTTGTCTCTTTGGACTGTGGGAGGAAGTCGGAGAGAACCCACACTGACACAGGGAGAACATGCACTCCACACAGAATATTATTATAGTTTTAATTACCCAGCAGCATATGAAGTAATGAGAATCAGCTCCACCTTAATGCATCACTGATTATAATCCAATAATAGGCCTCTAATATATATTTTTTGCATACAGTACTTTTGGTACTTTTACTATATGTTGATGCAAATGCTTGTAACAGTGTTTTTAAAGTGTAGTATATCTACTTAAAGTTACTACGAAGAACTTTCATTACAACAAATGTGGTAGTGTTTCCCCGGCAGACTGCTTTGTCTTCAAGTCGAACCCTTTTGGTTAAATACAATACACGTTTGTGTTTGTTTTCCCTCCTTGACCCTGTTGGGTTGTAGTGGATTTTATATGCATTTGCACATGTTAATAAGAAGTTTGTTTTAAATTAATACATAAAGAAAGATATGATAATTATTTGGGATATTATGAGGAATATTCTGGAGGAATGTATTATGAAACATAAGAGAGGATCACTGTTTTATTATTCCGTTTTAATGACAAATGTAATGATTAACTGTATGATGCATGAGAATGAATTAATGTTTTATTGTTTAGACAATAGTTCAAATGGATGCCGATTGAAACCTAATGTGTTGCTTTTATTCTGAAGGCAGGATAGTGGGTTTTATTCTGAAGGGGAACTTCCTGTCCTTGACCGGAAGTGTGAGCTTTGACCTCGCCAGCTTATCAATTGGCTTAGCCAACAGAACTGCAGCATCCTTTGAACTGACCAATAGAACTAACCTTTAGGTGTGCATTCATTTGACCAGACTAACGACAGAGCATTTGTTCTGGGGAGACATGGTTCTACTGGTCTGGAGACATGGTTCTACTGGTCTGGAGACATGGTTCTACTGGTCTGGAGACATGGTTCTACTGGTCTGGAGACATGGTTCTACTGGACTGGAGACATGGTTCTACTGGTCTGGAGACATGGTTCTACTGGACTGGAGACATGGTTCTACTGGTCTGGAGACATGGTTCTACTGGACTGGAGACATGGTTCTACTGGTCTGGAGACATGGTTCTACTGGTCTGGAGACATGGTTCTACTGGACTGGAGACATGGTTCTACTGGTCTGGAGACTCGAGACAGCCCCGGTCTGTGGCTCCTTGGGAGCTGCAGTCCGTCTGTGGAGAGTTCCTCCTTTCTGGCCCCACGATCGTGAACGCTACATGAGTATTATCTTTGCCATTAAATATTGTTAAACTTAACTCATTGAATCCTGAATCTCCTGCGGCCACGGGACCCGGAGCTCTGAACACAAATCTTACAGCCCTAACCCTCCATATGCTGCTGTCACCTTTGGCACCCGACCTCAGCAACCACCATGTGACCGCTGTGCATAACCAACACATCAACATGCACATACACACACCCACCATGTCAACTGGTGAAGACTTCACCTGCCTGAACACAGGCCTACTGAGAGGTTCATGTCGCCAGCTGACTCTTTGCAGTGGTACTAAATATTCATTTTTAATTTCTGTGGCTTAAACTATTAATAATATTACCAGAAGCTGCTTTTGGTTTTTTTAAAACACTGGTGCTATGTGTTGATACAATAAAAAAATCCAGATACAGTGCGCTCTGAGGTGGACATTTAGCAGAACACTGGTTCCTCCAGTTGATAGAACAGAAGGAAAGAATTAGCATGACACATCTTAATAAAATAGATTTATTAACAGGTGTATCTCCAAATTTGAAAGTGCAACATTTATATAATGACATCATTTAAAAGACAAATGTTAGATCATCTCAAAACTAACAACTTAAATATGGAAAAAGGCAGAAGGTTTACAGAAGGACAGCATCCAGTTAGACATCAATCAAAAGCACACTTGGTCTCACAAAGGCTTCGTTAGAAGATTGAATCAAAAATCTGATCGATACTTTGACAACTACGTGCTCAAAAAACATTTGTTGAATGACAATATTTACATACTCATGCATGCACACAATAAAGTGATCGATCAGTATTTGTACCGATATGATAAATACTAGTGTCCTGTCCTTTTCTGGCCGTGAGAGCACACATATGAACACAGTTTGATGTTATTCTCTCAAATTCAGCTCCAGACTCTTTTGCAGATCATCAGTTCTATTAAAGGGAAACTTTGGTACTTTTCAGCCCCATTTCGCTCATGTTTTTGTGTCTTTGTGACTAACAGAAACAAGAGGTATTGAGGGCGTTGCACTGTAATCAACTGCCCTCTGATTGCTCTGGTCAGCGTGTGGCAACATGATGGAAAGAAGCCCACGGGGCTTTCTGCACCTTTGCATGGCCGTTCTAATGCCCCTGCATGTGGCACACAGGAAGAGGAGCCTAGTCTGAAGGCCTGGTGGAATCACATGTTCTCTGATCCAGGCAGCCAACCACCAACGGACCGGGTCGTCTTATTTACAGTTTGTGGGCTGGGAGGCACTCCAGATATGCATATGCATGTGTTTCATGGTAGTGAGGTCAGAGGGACAGCACACATTGTTTTACATTCTTCACATTGGTTGCCTGTTTAATCCATTTAAAAGCCTGTTATTCCATCTGTTTAGAGCTTTGGCCTCTCATCTTTGAACTGACTGACTCAAATTGCCATTAATGTTTTATCCATTTTGTTGTTTTCAATAATTGTATTTTATTTTGAATACATTTTAATCTCAGCATATTCAGTTTTTTGTGTGCATAATTCTGCCTCTCTGACTAAATATAGATCTCGCCTAGCATTTATATAATTACCTCTACTGCATCAAGTATGGCACACAGGATGCACAACTAATGACTTAATGTATCACCGATTAATCAATAGATGCTTTCTTTCAGTTAAGTTGTGAAATGTAAAAAATAAATTTAGTGTAAAATGCACATTCTAGTAATAGTCTTCATATGTTTTGGCACACATAAAACAATAGGGACAACATGAGATGGGCTGAGCATCACAGCTCAGAGAGGATTTACACCAGCACATTCAAAGAAACACTCGCTCAGTGAAAAGGGGACGGTTCATTTACAATAAAATAAGAAATAATCATACGATGAGTTAACTTCCATATACGCCTGGGATTCTATTGGAAAGATTCACAACTATTTGTGCAAAACAGAACAAAATTACAGAAGCCCTGAGAGGCAAATGAGAAACAAATCTGCCATCTCTCTACTGACCACTTCTCTCTTGATTTATTCCCTCAATAAACGTTTTAAATATAAAATTATGGTCTGAATCTCTAGTTTCAAGTCTTCTTCAATAGAGAATGATGCTCATTTAGTAAATTATGGTCTATTTAAAGTCAAACAGACCAAAAAGCAGGGGACACTTTAGGGCTGCAAGATGATTGACAGGACACAGCCACAGCGTTTTTCTCATCTGGGAGTTCTCCGTGTTTGGATCAGTTGGACAGTTAATTGAAAAAAATAATAAAAAAAGTTGAGTTGAGCGCGGAGCGGAGCAAAAAAAAAAAACGGTAGAGCAAAGACCATCGGAGAGACCCGTAACGTTGTGCGAGAACTAACTTATTTCCCCGGTGGTGAACGGCTGTTTCTACATATACATATACATATATATATATATATATATATACATATATATATATATATATATATATATATATATATATATACATACATATATATATATATATATATATATACACACACACATATATATATATATATACACATATACACATATATATACACATATACATATACACACACACATATATATATATACACATATACATATATATATATATATATATATACACATATACACATATATATATATATATATATATATATATACACATATATATATATATATATATATATATATATATATATATATATATACACATATACACATATATATATACACATATGGGTTCAGCTCTGTTGGGTTCAGTGATGTGTTGGGTTCAGCCATGTGTTGGGTTCAGCCATGTGTTGGGTTCAGCGATGTGTTGGGTTCAGCGATGTGTTGGGTTCAGCGATGTGTTGGGTTCAGTGATGTGTTGGGTTCAGCGATGTGTTGGGTTCAGCGATGTGTTGGGTTCAGCGATGTGTTGGGTTCAGTGATGTGTTGGGTTCAGTGATGTGTTGGGTTCAGTGATGTGTTGGGTTCAGCGATGTGTTGGGTTCAGCGATGTGTTGGGTTCAGTGATGTGTTGGGTTCAGCGATGTGTTCACAGCAAACGAGAAGCAAATGTTGAGTGGGTTTGACCAGCGGGATCGTTTGTCAATCACACGAGACGAACACGTCCAGTGTTAGGCTACGGTAACATTGTTAGCTGCTCCTTCGAAACTCTATTGTGTACACGTACATTTATACACTTATTATTTTTGTCAAATTTCTATACAAATATGAGGTATATACTGGTAACCTTGTAATCCTCCATTTCAGATTCAACGTCAGTGGAATCTCCACGCTGCTAGACATTCACGCCACATAAATGTCGGAAAAAGTCAACTTGCAAACGTGCAAAGAACCAAAGTGTTGTGTTCGCCCACCAGTCTTTGCATCGACTTTGTATTCAATTGCACGGTGTGAAAAGTTCACTCTGCGTTTGGGGGGACATTCACAACATCACAACTTCCACAAGTCTAGTTTTTAAACAGATTCATCAAAAGGAAAAGGGAGTCAATGTAAGCAAGGAAGCGTATCAGAAAAACAAATGTATACATGGAACCTCAGCAGCCGGTGTGTTCGGAAGCAGTGATGAAAGCTGTGCAAATACTCCACCATGTTCCACCAAACCTGTGCACACGGCAGCCGTCTGAGCCAATGCCACGTGTCCTTTTGGTCACACGCGGATCCTTCGTCGGCGTTGTTGTACTGCTTATGTTACTGGTCTTTGTGTTTGGTGTGAAATCTCTCCAACAAGGCTCTCAGGATGTTCCCTGGGATCTGCTGGTGCTGGTCTATGAGAGCCTGAACTGCCTGCTGCACCTGCAGAGCAACAGCACTGTGGATGAATGGTTGGTGTTCACGGTATTACAAACATCATTACTAACTACCAGAAATCATTCAATTTCAGATTCTTAAGCCTTTAAATTATAATTGTGTGGTGTATGTTGATGATTAGCAACAACATTGATTCAAATACATAAATGCATCAAACACAGCAGTGCTCCATAGTTCAGCAGCAATGGTCCTAGTGGAGAATTAGCAGGAAGATCTTGTGGAAGAAAGTCCTTTCAGACATCGTCTGTCTCGGGGGCAGCAGGCTGAGCCGGGTATTCCAAACAACCCTCTCCCCAGCAACGCTTTCCAGCTCCTCCTGGGAAACCCTGAAGCATTCTCAGGGCAGACGAGATGTACAATCCCTCCAGCGTGTTCTGGGGCCTCTTAGTTGGATGTGCCCGGAAAACCTCTAAACGGAGTCCAGGGGGCATCCTGATCAGATACCTGCCCGTTTTGACGCAATCTCATTCTGTTGTTAACTACCCAATGCTTATGAGCGTAGTTGGGGCTATGGACAGTTTACTAGGATCCGGAGATGGACTGATACATTGAGAGCTTTGCCCTCCAGCTCAGTCTACACCACAACAGTCCACAACGCCTGCAGCACTGCTGACGCAGCCCCAAACCACCTGACCATCTCACGCTCCATTTTACCCTCACTCATGAACAAGACCCGGTACTTGAAGTCCCTCGCTTAGGGCAGCGACTCACTCCCAACCTAAGGGTGCAATCCACCGCTTCACACCGACTCCCCCAGTGCGTGCTGAAGGTCTCTTTCTGAAGGAGCACATCATCGGCAAAGAGCAGAGTCCTTCCTCACAACATCCTCCCCTCAGCATCTCTTGATCGGACGATTAATCAGTTATCGGCTTTTTTACTCCTCCAAAATATTGTTATTATATCGACGTTTAAAAATCCACTAACAGTCTGTTGACAGGTTAATCTAATCTAATCGTAAAGGCCAGTGAAGATTCACACCTCTAGTTTATGGCACCTTTTCAAAGGACTGCGATGGTCATTGCTCACAAGATTAAAAAGAATGAATACTGACTTTCTCTGCCAGCTCCGCAGCGTTTACGTTGGGGTCGTACGGGATGGGGTCACCAAGGAAGGTCCGAAACTTCACAGGGAATCCACCATAAACAGGAGCGAAAGGGATGCGAAACCTCTCATACAGCCAGCGGAAAAATCCTGAATAAAAAGACAGAGAAAGTATGATACATGAAGAAATATAAACAGAAGATTTAGAAGAACATTTGTTCATCTAAAATCGGTCAACAGATTGGCACCATCATTCATATTATTCGGGTCAGCACACAGCCCTTGCTACCACAAGTCGGGTGATATTCTATATTGTATCTACCAACAAGTATTGTGTGTGTATCAAGTGAGCTCAATTGTTGTCCAAAAGCTATTAACAACTCTGCAATGAGCCACACTGTTGGACTACGTGACATGTTCTGCATTACCATGAACCTTCCAGCATCCACACTCTCCATACAGCTGGATTCAACATGTGTATGGAATGTCATGTGACTGTCCTTTGTGAACTTCAAGATATGCGTCAGCTTGGTGGAGCTATCTTTGTGACATCAACTGCTTCTACACTTACTGAGTGTTCCCAGAGATCTGAAGCCTTCCCGCACATTTTGAGTGAACATTGGAATTACTGGCTGGAAGACAGGGAGAGCGAGAGAAAGAGAGGATTAGAGTGGAGGGCAGCTGCATTCACATGTCGGAGACTTAAACAGGCAATACTTGTTTGTATTTTTTATGCCATCGGCTATCTAAACAATTAAATTAAACAATATTTTTCCATATTGACAATTTTAGTGAATTTAAGTTTAAAACAGTCATAAAGTGAACTAACATGATCAACCGAATGTGATTAATTATGTAAAAGACATCCCCGTATTGTGTTGCAGAGATGCCTACAGACACTAGCATGCTAACCAGCTAGCCGCAGCCCATCCTGACTTAGTACCACTTGTACCCCTAGGAGGTGACAGTGAGTCACTGTAGCGTCCAGTCTGTCCTCAGTCCACCATGTGAAGACCAAGACATAAGTTGTTGTTTTTATTTTTTTATTTGAATGCTGAAAATGTACATTCTATACCTTTAAGATGTAAGCTGTATAATGCGAATGTTATCTTCAATGTCATGAACATTGACAAAGCCCTGACGGACAGTGACGGTGGATTTCAGGAAGCACAACGCACCACTTGAGAGTCGATGGCGACCTGGGCGAAGCCTTTGCGTTTGCCCCAGAGAAGAGGGTAGGTCTCATCACTGAACAGAGCCTCCCGCACGCCACCTGGAGAAATGCCCAACAGGTGACCACTCTTCAGAGCCCGCACACACTCCTCCTGAGGACCGTGGATCACACTGAACACCTCCAACAGTAACTTGAAACCTGGAGGAACAGGACAGGATGATAAAGGAGAGGATACTTTAGAATAAGAAAGAGCTGAGGGGAAGATCACAAATAAAGCTGTGAGGAACAAACTGAAGAATAAATACATAAACCCAAATGTTTATTCATGGTTCAGTCACAGTGACTGGACTGTGAAGGTGGACTCATCATCGTCATATGCACACCAATTACAGAGGAGCTGTTGTTGACACTGAACGTCTTAGATCTCAGGCTCCCTCAAACAATGCTCATTAAATATGTGTAAAAAGAAAAATCACTCAAGTAAAAACAAAGAGTGTAAGTCATAAGACATTCCCAGTCAGTGGAGAAAAGGGAGTAGCACATACAGTAATGTTATGTGTAAAGTGGGTGACATCACACCCACATGTAAGATTACATCAATGGAATGCCCCTGAGTGCTCTGTGCTCCTATTGGTTAACCCAGTGGTTCTCAAACTGTGGGGCGCGCCCTCTAGTGGGGTGCAGTGGTACTACAGGTGGGGCGCAGGAGGAAATGCAGAAATACATTTATTGAGAACTTCACATATTACACAAGTTCAAAGTACACGTCAATAAAACTAAGTCGTTAATAAATACATGTTGAAATGCCTGTACCTTAAGTTTACGTTACGCTGTTAACAGGTTACGCTTGCACATGCACGACGAACAAAATTCTTGTCGACTCATTTCTTGGCGTTTTGCCAAAACTGCTGTTGCCCTTCAAAACAAAAGCTTAACATTGAGCAATATATAAATGACACCAGCACATTCAAAGAAACACTCGCTCAGTGAAAAGGGGACGGTTCCCCCTTATCTCCACTTACTTGGGGTGAACAAGCAATAAGTGCTTCTAGACAAAGGGACCAAGCAATCGGGCCTTTCCCAATAAACAGGCACAGCACTGGTTCCGTAAAAGTTACACGTTAAACAAATCGGGGGAAGTCCTTTTGTCAGGATGTTTTGACAGAAACTGTCAGTTGTCTTCCATACAACACGGAATAAAAACGATAACTTTCACACTCGGGTGTGAAAGTTATCTTAATTCCATCGTGACGCGCCACGACTATCGAAGAGAACCATCATCTGACTGATGTCATGTAGTCTGATCCTGACATGAGTGTAAATAAAGATTGTGATAGAGTTTAGACCATAGACTGTCTATATGGACTGACGTTTTGAAGCCTCGAGTACACCGATTTCGCCCTCGCCATCTTGGATTACGTCCGTCGCCGTGGTTGTTTTTTCCGTAACCGATGAATGGAAGTAACTCTATTTGGAATGCCGTAGAGACGCCGTACACAACTCTAGCATCCCCTGCTTTATGGTCTGTTTGACTCTAAATGACCATAATTTACTAAATGAACATCACGCTGTATTGAAGAAGTCTTGAAACTAGAGATTGAGACCAAAAACTCATGGAATAAATCAAGAGAGAAATAGTAATTTTCCCAATCTGAGGAGTTGCCCCCGGGTGGTCAGTAGAGAGATGGCAGATTTGTTTCTCATTTGCCTCTCAGGGCTTCTGTAATTTTGTTGTTTTGCACAAATAGTTGTGAATCTTTCCAATAGAATCCCAGGCGTATATGGAAGTTAACTCATCGTATGATTATTTCTTATTTTATTGTAAATGAACCGTCCCCTTTTCACTGAGCGAGTGTTTCTTTGAATGTGCTGGTGTCATTTATATAGACTTCTATACAACCATAATTATTTTTGAAACCAAAGGTGTCGCCCCCTGATGTTCAGTAAAGATAATGCACCTCTTAAAGACACTTTACTTGACAGAACTGCCTGGTTTCAACTTTTTAGATATGGGTTAAGGCCTAATTTCTGATAAAAAACATCTATTAAAAACAACACATGATGCCAAGGTAAACCAAAACATAAACTGAACATAGCAGGAGATCAGCAGTAGTTGTGGAGATTGGTAGTGTATGCATTCATGAATCATGGGCGAATACCTGGAACTTTGAAGAGGAAGTGGTCAGCTACCGAGTGGCAGGGCCGTCCCTTCTGGATGATAACATTGGCAAGAAAGTAATAGTAGTCTATGGGAATGGCTCCGTGATAGTAAACTATCAGTGCTGGTCCTTTGTCAGGGATCTTCTCCATGCCATGGATCTCATAACCTGGAACATAGAGTCCACGAGGCATACATGTTATTCCAATTGAAAGCGAATAAGAACAGGGAAAAACTGATTTATTCATCTAGTACTGTGCCTAATTTAAGTAAATCCTAACATATCAGTTGTGGAATTATTCTGCAGATTAAAATCTGACCAACCATTATATGGATGTCAGTTTCTCACAAAGGCCTCCAAAGAACTAGCCAGTTTTCCTGAAATGCCTTTTGCTACTGACTAGCTATGGACAGACAGGCAGACACAACTGAATGTATACAAAAGTGACTTTTGTCTTCATCTTCCATTAGACAATAATAGTAGTAAAGTACACTACAAGTAAATAATGGCGTTTGAAGAAAGTATTTTTGCTGTCATCGTCATATCCCTGAATTCAGGAGGCCAATAGTTTGTTTTGGTCCTGACAAAGTGATGACCCGTCCATATACTACTCCAAAATATCTTTAATTTGTTGACTCTTTTCTCCATAAATACATAACAATACATATTCATGTTTAACATCAATACAAAAACAATAATTAAAAAGCATACAACATAGAAGAATATTGATCTCAGAGAGAGAAACAGGAAGAGGAACATTATAGTTGTTTTAACTGAGCGAGAACAAGATGAAATACTAGACTGATAAACACAAACAACATGATTATATTGCAGGGCAGCATAAGAAATGCTATCTGGGACAGAATCAAAAGGATGCCACAGATCTTGAATAAATGAAGGCCATTACCATGCCATATGGCTCCATGTCCGTCCCACAGAGTAGCCAGGGTCTTCCTGGCTCCGTCCCACAGGTTGTTGCAGTAAGCCTCCCTCAGCTGATTCTTCCTCTGTTAGAAGACATCCGAAACGACATGACAACAGATTATTACCAACCTGGGATTCAGATAGCAGGTTTATCCTGAACTCTGAGTTTTCAGATATGAATACATACAATATTGAAATAATAGTTATCAGTAGAGATATTAATGCATGTAAAATACACTTTCAAACTACATCCTGCAGCTGCACCATGATACGGCTCGATCAGGAATAGGGATCCAGAACACCTATTCATAATGCTGTGTGACCGCTGTGACTGGATGTCAAGGTCAAATAACAGGCTAACAGGACCTGGTTTTCAATCGCTTCTTATATACCCCTCTCATATATTACCATTAGGGCTGCAACTAACGATTATTTAAATAATCGATTACTCTGTCGATTATTTGTTCGATTAATCGCTGAAAAAAAATGCACAGGTAACAGGTACCGTAGATTCCGGACTATAGAGCGCACCCATCTATAGGCCACACCTGCAAATTTTTAAAGGAAAAAAGAAATTGCACATAATTAAGACGCACTTGTCTATAAACCGCAGGAAAAGGGGCGTGGCTTGTCTCGGTAAAAACAGTTATTTCCGCCGTTCACTGCGGAATAAATAACCACTAGTTCTGCTTTATACTTGTTGAGGACATCCCATAAACATCGGAACATCTAACGCCCTGGTGTTTGGGTTCATAACGTCATTCGTAGGCTCACACAGCTCGGGGGATTTCACCGGCGGTTTTCAATATGCGTTCTTGTCCGTACTTGTGTTCTGTGGACTTGTGAAACGTCATCAGTCGCGGCCCAAGTACTGTTCCAATTCAAAAGTCCGCTTCTCGCAAAGCACGGTAAAAACACCCGGATGTGACTTGATCCGCCCAGTTTCCAAAGGATGCATCAGAGGAGACTTGTGCGTACTTTGGAGAGCCAATATCCCACAATGCATTTCGCACCAGCGACGGGGAGCAATGGGGAAGGAGAAAATACTCAACTGAAAGTTGACTTTTTCTAAATACTGTTGTTGAGTCACGGAATGTAATTGTAGGATATTTTCAGGCAAGAAGTTATTACTTTAAGCATCAAATCTGTTGTCGGTTTGTCGAGATTCAGCCGATAAAAAATATCCTCCGACGGTTTCGGAGATTTGAGTTCCGGCTCGCGGGACCGGTGAGCCTGCAGCCCCGGGCGGTCAGCGCTCAGTGTGGCCGCCGAGAACAGCCTGATGTCGGCAGGACTTTTTTAAACGATCCGCTGGCTCTGGTGTCTCTGTAGCGGTTACACATGAGATATCATTAAGGTTTAGAGCACAAAGAGTTTATTATTATTTATTATTATTAGTTCACAGGTTAAATCAGTTTAAATGAGGGTTGCAATTACATGTGTTAACATATATTACACTATACATATACACATTTTTTTTATTTTGTTATACTCAAACATCTCCGCGTCTTATTGGGTGGCGTAATAATCACACGACACAACGAATCGATAATGCAATTCGTTGCCAACTATTTTAATAATCGATTTTATCGATTCGTTGTTGCAGCCCTACATTACATTGCAAACACATAAACTAAATGTAACATCCGACACCATAACTGATAACAACACTTTACTTCAAAAATGAGACCAACATGTAAAAAGTACATGTCCCTGTGGTTGACACTTGTTTTGCCATTTTGTAACATGACATGTTGACACATTGGGTCCGATCATGTCAGGTTAGGAACCAATATTTAAACCTCAGAACAAAGGACAGCATGAAGAAGCGTTTCTCGTGCTGGTAACGTTTGGTGAATGACAGCCGCAGAGTGTTTGCATACCTTGTAGACATGAAGGAAGAGTATGGAGAGGTAAATGAGGATGACGATGAGGAAGGGCAGGATGAAGACGATGGCCAGAGGGGTGAAGACCCACACCAGGTACTCCAGAACACTCAGGTAGTCCTCCAGCTGGCCGAGGCCGGCCCATTCCTCCCACGCATGGAACACACACACCTGTGGACCAACACAGATGGGTCAACACGTCGGTCCAGCTGTTAGACAGATTTACGAGGTTTGTGCGCACAGTCATGTTCAACCTGGGCTTAAGGGGTAAATCAATACGAAGAGATACCTATAAACCCTGCTTTCGGTCCATAACAAATACTTGTAATATAAAGGCACCAACATCTTGACTAATTTCAACCAGTGATTTTGGTTCTATTCTACGAATATCAAATAGGAATGTTTGGGTATCATTAGAAAAACAAACTCCCTGTCTTTCATCTGAACCAACCTTTCTGAGACTGACAGCTTATAGAAGGCGTCTTCTTTGATTAGAATCAGCTTAACTGAACCCGCCGCCCGCCCGCCCGCACACGCCCGCACACACACACACACACACACACACACACACACACACACACACACACACACACACACACACACACACACACACACACACACACACACACACACACACACACACACACACACACACACACACACACACACACACACACACACACACACACACACACACACACACACACAGTGGAGCAAAGAGGCAGAAAGTCAACTGATGGAGAGAACTTGACAAAAAGAGTTGCTATGGCAACAGATGACACAACATTAGGAGGTACATGTTGTACATCAGCCTACTGATCAGTGTCAAAATGATGCTGAACACCGATTAACTGTACACAAACTCCAGAACTATCTAATTTCATCATTAACCCCGAGTACAACCTTTAATGTTTGTCGTTCCCGGCTCTTTGAACCAATGCAGCGATGACGTACAGTAAGCTACAAGCCCGGTATATTTGTCTTTTGCAGCAGTTACATTACATTACATTCACTTGGCAGAAGATTGCCTCCAGACGTGGCGTGCAGTTAGGGGTTAAGTGTCTCGCTCAAACACCTCGACATGCGAGTACCACCAACAATATGTGTCCAAGATTTCTCCCTCATGAAACAAAAAAAGCTATGAAAGAACAATGACTGTAATGCGATATCTTTAAAGCTTTTATGCGATTCATTCACTCGCGTTTCTTATTCCTACTTTATTTGTTGAATTTTAAAAAATGTTTTAAACTATTTGAAATAAAGAGGGGGAAAAAAGCATCCAATTCCTTAGAAATGAACTAAAAGCAATCTGGATGAGACACATAATTAGGGGTGGCAAGTTGCAAGTCCAGATAGGACCATGTTGGTGGCTGAGCAGGTGCCAGTTCACCTCATGGGCACCGCCTTTCAGTTGAAGTGCTCGGAGCGCAGATTATGTGGCAGCCCCGTCACTCATGGCGTCTCTCCAATGAGTGTGTGTGTGTTAAACTAACAGAGTGGAAAACTAATTAGAATTTCCCCAAGAGGGATCAATAATAAAGTACATCTTTCTTTTCTTCTTATGAACAAGTGTGTGAAAACACTGAACGGACAGGGTTCATACCAGGAAGGAGACGGTGTCCTCGGCTCCCATCAGACAGGACTGGTTCCCAGTGTCCGGCATCCTGCTCTGCGGTCAGCCTCAAGGGGAAGGAACCCACTGCATGGAGAGCATCTGCTGACACGCAGGTACCCAAAGGAGAGGAGTACACCACCCACAGAGGTCAATAACAATACTGCATTTCATATCGGCTGTGGTCAGCTGTCTGTGTGACATCTGAGGGGTCGATTGTTTGCCAATGACGTGTTATTGAACAACGTGCCTTTTGTGATAATAATAATAATAATAATAATAATAATAATAATTTGTAATAGAAACACAAATTGTATTTGAATGGCACGATAGTTACGAGTCACAACACAGTGACAGCGGTGTTGCCAAGGATTTCTTCGAGGCTACCTTTAGTGTAACCCTTAGCAATGAGTACGGAAGCGGAGGCAGAGCAGTAACTGACGTCACGTTAACCGAGCAGAACCGGAGAGTTGACAGCAAGCCTTCACCGTCAACAGCCACCGTCACCTCATGACACTCAGCACAGAATACACAGAGAACAACGTTACCTTGGAGCTAAACAGCTACTCTGTGAACACCGCCATGACACAACACGCACCTGTTTATTTAATGATAGCTACACTAGCACAACATATAGGTTATACACATATATATGTGTTAGCTAACAAATGTCCTGCCGCTAACTCCGGAACGCTTTAAGTGTGACACTACGGGTTGTTGCGTCCCTGGAAAACAGCGTACCGATAGATGAGTTCCACTTAGCGGCCACAACACGAATACTTCCTGTTTCAAAATAAGAGCACAACAAATACATCCGGTAAATAATGTTATATCGTCTATCTATCTAAAAATAAATCGAAACAATCCAACAATAAGATTACGGGTCCAGTACGAATGTAGTTCACAATCTAAAAAGTGTAATAAAGTAGTACTGTAAAGAGAACTGTGCAGTGTGTGCTACTCTCATTCTCAAAACAGACTGACTTGTGATTTTAGTTTAATTTTATTTACTTTTATTTGTTATAAATTCTACCTTAGAGGTCATTTTACAGTGTGTGTTTAATTGCATGTTGTTGCTATTCAAGTTTAATTTTTAATTTCGTATAAACAAATACAACGTTAACTCCCGTATACTCCGCTACACACTTGTATTCTGAAAAGACATGGCCGGATGTGTCAGTCCATGTCCCCGCCAGCGATCGGAACACTTGGCAGTTGTTTCCGGAACGCGAGTGTGATTGCAGTGAACCCACGCTGACACAGACGTGAACTGAAGCCGGTGTTTGGACCCACGTGCGTGAGTGTGTGTGTGCGTGTGCGTGCGCGTGTTGCCGTTCCGTGAGCCGATCGTCATGATGCTGGAGAGGAGCAGGGTGACGGTGGTGGCGGAGATCTTGTTCAGCAGGAGACTCTCATCTGAGGAGCAGGAGGAGAGAATTCACTGTCGCTGCTCCAGAGCCTTCGTGCAGTAAGTCTCTCACGTGTGTGTGTGTGTGTGTGTGTGTGTGTGTGTGTGTGTGTGTGTGTGTGTGTGTGTGTGTGTGTGTGTGTGTGTGTGTGTGTGTGTGTGTGTGTGTGTGTGTGTGTGTGTGTGTGTGTGTGTGTGTGTGTGTGTGTGTGTGTGTGTGTGTGTGTGTGTGTGTGTGTGTGTGTGTGTGTGTGTGTGTGTGTGTGTGTGTGTGTGTGTGTGTGTGTGTGTGTGTGTGTGTGTGTGTGTGTGTGTGTGTGTGTGTGTGTGTGTATGTGTATGTATGTATGTGTGTGTCATCGCTCTTCATCACCTCTCTCTCTCTCTGGCTGAAGGGACCGGGCGCTGTATCGCTCTGATAACAGACTGCTCCCGTTTGATCCGGCAGACACCAGAGTCCAAGGTACGCTACACAATGTGACGTGTCTTCAGGAGAAGATGGAGAGAGGAGTCTATTTGAAACCAATTTCCCCTCCACTCACAGAAGCAGATGATGAAGAGGAGGAGGAGGAAGAAGAGAAGGAGGAGGTGTTGGATGAAGAGGCTCAGCTGATGGCCAGCATGGGTCTGCCCGTGACCTTCCTCTGCTCCTCCGACCGGAGGAGAGCGGTAAGTGGATCCCGCCTCTGTCTGGAGACTGTGATGGTGTGTCAGTCACCTTCTATGAGATGAAAGTTAACCTCGAGGTCTGGAGCACTTCCTGCTGCTGAACCAGCCTGTCTTTGGTCATGTGACAGGGGAGGAGGTCCAACAGGAAGCCTGCCCCATACCAGGCAGAGTCAGCCGAAGGGGAGGAAGACGATGTCCAGGTTGACCACACAGGTAAGAGCGTTCCCTTATTGTAACTACAAATATGAGCGGGCCAAAGTGAATCCATCTTAAAGCAAGCAGCTTGACCAGGTTCCTCGTGATCAGGAGCTTGTGCACTGATTAGTGATCCGTATGAAGCCTGTCAGGGATCCCCCTGCTTTGGAACCTCCTCAGGCAGCACAAAGCCGTAGCACCTGACTTTAAAGGGACAGCGTGTTGGGTGGTAGTGGATAACAGTGTTATGATGGTGAGGCCATCCATACCATAATAACTCTGCTACAGGAGGGTTTACCACCTGTTTGTTCCAGAGAACTACGGTGGCCTTCGGGTCACGTAAAAAAAGTCTTTCCTGGACTACTGTAGAAACGTCGACATACAACATGGCTCACTCCGTGAAGAGATATAATATTGAAAACATAGTTTTTCTGCTAAAAGATCCACCAACACACTGGCCCTTTTTAAGGCCTGTTTTTCTCTCTTTTTGTAAATACAATATTCATTTTCAATTATATTTGATTTGTATAGCCCAATATTACAGATCACAAAATTGCCTCAGTGGGCTTTACGATCTGTCCTAAATAATAAATGTATTATAAATACAATGATAACGTTGATTACAGTAGATTCTTACAAATACCCAATGTGTGTCAAAGCCAAAGCTCACACTGAGTCACAAACAAACAGAAATCACAAAGAACATCTTCTCAGTGGTGAAGATGAATCCTAAGCGTAATAAAATGAAAAGTACTTCATTATCGTCACAAGATTGATCCCAGATGGAGCGAGTACTCATTCCTCCTCTTCATCGTCTGATACATTCAGCTCAATTCAGTTTATTTAGTATAGCCCAAAATCACAAATGACTAATTATCAGAGGGCTTTACAATCTGTCCACATACGTAAGACCATAATAAACACTGTGAAGCCTCAAGACTAGAAGTGCCCTACGAGGTTGTGATGTCACACGGTATGAGACAAATCCGTATTCAGGTTGTTCGTCAGTCCGGTCCAATCTCGTGAACGCCATATCTCAGGAATGCCTTCTAAGTTTTGGCTATAACTCAAGAACTCTGATTGTAATTATGACGATGACTGGTCGGTGGAGGCATACGGCACACTATACGCGTTAATTCTAGTTTGAACAATTAAGCATGTGAATATGTTCTAGTCCCAAAGGACCCGATGTGTCTCCTTTAATAACTGTTTTGATACATTTGCACTGTAACAATCTCAGTCGGTGTTATTTGTGATCTAGAGTCCTCTCATGTAGATCTGTTCTAGAGCTATCCACACATTACCTTTGGCAATGGCCTTTTTCTGTTGTCTTCATTCACGATTCCAATGGTATTTATTTCTACATATTATTATTATCATGGTGGGGTCAGTGTTGTGGTGTGATTTTCCCCTAGATGGTGTGAAGGAAGCGTGTGATCCACCGGAGGAAGCAACAGGAGGGACCGATGCTGCCGGCTGGGAGACCTACTGGGGTAAAAGAGGACATGAACACAATGAAGGAAGGACACGTGGATCACTGTATCAAAAATATAGATATGTTTCAGATGCTATATGTAGATGTAACGCAATGCTTATGAAGTCAATTTATGGTTTCCACTGTATGTCCTGCAGCTCAGCAGGGACAAGCTCTGCTGTGGAGCAGCTGGCTGGAGAAACACCCAGAGACTGATCCAGGGTCAGTGACTGCTCTTTGGGATGACCCGGACACAAACGCAGTCTGGGACAAACACGCCGCAGAGACCTACTACTCCTACTGGGAGCAGTACTCCTACTGGTCGGCACAGGGCTGGACCACTGGTGGAGAAGAAGCAGCAGCAGCAGCAGCAGGTGGGGGGGTGGGCGGAGACAAAGAGGCACACCCAGAGGACCAGAGGGATGGGCAGCCCGGGGCTGAGAGCCAACAGAGAGACCAAGAAGGCGGGGGGGATTTAAATGATCTGCTTGGACAGAAGTGCACATTGGAAGCCGGTGGGAGATGTGTAAGCGACTCGGAGGCGGACCGACAGCGTGTGGGCGTGGCTGAGCCTTCTGATGGGGGGGGCGATGGCAAGAGACCTGCAGCCTCCTCACCGCAGAACAACGCTGAACACACGGGTAGGAACCATGTGTACACAATGACATGTTTTGGTGTATTTGTTGAATTGTTTGCTTAAACACTCAAAGTCACATCTCCACACCTGCCGAGAGGAACTTTACACCCGTTTATTGAGTGTCAGCATTATCTTTCATAAATGGCTCTCTTCGCTTCATGTCACATAATCTCAAGTGATTTGAGGCCAGGATTGACCTCATAGGGGTGGTAATCTTCCAAAAACATTTTTGATATTTTAGTTGAAATCCTCATTACGTCTGGACAGCAAACAATCTGTGGCTGTCGCAGGACTTTAATCCAATTATTACATTCCTCCTGGATTCATACACGTTTAGTTCCGTTAGCTGTTAGCTCTGCTAGCTGCGTTAGCCAAACACACCGCAGGACAGCTAACGGATAACTAGCAGAGGAGACTTGCTCTGTTGTAGTCGGCTCAGTTGGTCTCGCGACACCTGCCGGCCGCTCTGCAGTCAACAACGGTATCAAACAACAACAAACAACAACAACAGTGTGAATTACTGCAACCACGAGAGGTCCTTGGCATATGGTCAAGTTTCAAACTCAAATACATAATGGCGTGTGGAGATAATAGAGATCTGCACTGTTACCTACCTATTTGTTCTGTCAGTATATTATTATTTATATTACATATTTTTGGCAAATTCACTTCAGGTTTAGTCGAGTCCAAATCACAGCTGAAGATATCTCATCTTACTCATCTGGAACGATCATTTCCCCATGAGCATGAATTTGGTATGACATATTTAAGGTTTTATAAACAGCACTGTCACCTCACAGGGTTGATCCCCGGTCTGGGCGGTCCTTCTGTGAGGAGTCTGCATGTTCTCCCCGTGTCAGCGTGGGTTCCCTCCGGGTTCTCCAGGTTCCTCCCCCAGTCCAAAGACTGCTCAGGTTAACTGGACTCTAAACTCCCCGTAGGTGTGAATGTGAGTGTGATGGTTGTGTCTCTCTGTGAGCCCTGAGATGAACTGGACACCTGTCCAGGTGAACCCGCCTTCCCCCAATGTGAGCTGGGACCGGCTCCAGACCCCGAATAGGAGAAGCGGTTTGGATGATGGAAAACAAAGTGTATTTGGTGTGAGTTGCTCTGCTAAATATCGTGTGCGTTTGTACTCAGATTCCCAGCAGGCAGCTGGCAGCCCTGACAGACGGGATGGCTCACGGGGTCAAAGGCCAAGTAGAGACAACGATGACGATGACGACACACCTCCAGGAGGAGGACGGGCCAAAGTCAAACGCAGGCCAGTTTGTGCTGCATGTACATTTCAATAAGGAATGGGTTCTGTTTTTTTGTTGTGTTTTTTTTACTCTTGGCTTTGCACCCCCTCTCTCTGGTCAGATATAGGGTTCTGAACATGTGTATGAACTATTCCTGTGTGCAATAAGCAGTAACATATTCTAACATAAACTGCCTGTTGGTTCCTCGCATAGGCGAGCACCATCAATCATAGATATGTTTTTCATTTGGAATTAGGTTACGACAATCATGGCTTTTGAAGGGACAGCTAGTAGTTCATATTTCTACTTGATTGACATTTCCATGAGTTCTTTTCTGATGTAGAAAATAAGTTTGGAGTCTCTAATGAAGAAATAAATGCAACAAAATACCCATCCTGAGTCCATTTTGAAGCAGTATTTTGTGTTTGCAGTCATGAGCTGGATGTGGAGGAGAGCCCAAATCTGACCCCTGAGGAAGCTTGGAGTAAACTGGGACTCAAACACAACCCGGACCCTCTGTAAGTCTGGTTTACTTGTGGGGGGTCACGCTCTGTTGTGCTTTAAACGTCCACAGGAAGTGTGCCAGAATTCTGGTTTCCAGCAGATGCTGTTGACAGTAGTTTTTTTTCTCCTGTTGTACAGAATATTTAGAATTTGTCATTAACAGATGCGATGTGTACTTTACCCTACCATTTAGTGTCTTTATTTCCTGAATGGTAGCACTGTCTCTCTCTTTCTCTCTGCTTATCCACAATGAGAAGAAAGAACTCATTCTTCTGTATATTTGTGAAAGTAACAAGTGAAATACATGATTTAATATTGTTTTCATTTTAAAGCTACTACGAGGAACTTATTTGGTGTTGATTATGGCGGTCCCTGTGGACAAGTACAGGAGCAGCGTTTCATATTTAGCAGACATTGTTTTATTTTCCCATCAATTTCCAAAAACAGCCAATATCTTTTTGACAGCGATATGGTTTTGAACCCAAGGCAACTATCTGTTTTGAAATGAGAAATGCTGTAACCTTATTTACATCTAATATTGGCAAGTGAAACATGTTAGTTTGCCCTCAAATCAGTATTTCCATTTCTATAAAATGTTATTTGAAGATGATTAGTTAACGCAGGGCTGAGAAGGCCATTATCGGAGCGGTTGAGATCCTTTAATGATTAGTGTGGTTCATTTCAGGGGACCTAAATAATATTTACAACTACGTATTGATTAACACAAGTGAAACACACTTGATAAATAAGTGATTATAATCACTTGTGTTTGGGTTGGCTTAGATGAGCCCTTCATAACTTCATAGAGTTCACCATGTTGCACTGCCATGTTTCTACAGTGGCCCAGAACGGACAAACCAAACACTGGCCCTAGAGAGAGTTTCTAGGTTTGTACGTTAAGGACACACTTTGGTTGCAATCTGCATCCTCACCACTAGATGGCACTAATCCCTACACACTGCCCCTTTAATGATTAATTTCACACACCGTTCTAACTTGTGTGTAAGTGAAGGGTCACGCGGTGCACGCCCCTCTCTCTTTAAGACGCTGTGTGTCTGTTCGTTTCTCAGGTTCCACAGTGTGCTGAGCTTCAAAGGCGGCGCTGGTGAGACGCGTCCGAAGCAGCGCTGGAAGAAGAGAGCAGTCCACAAACACACCAGGTTCTCAGGGTCGTGTGGAGACGACGCGCAGACCAGCACCTCCCTCTCCAAGGTACCTCCAGTAAAGAGAAGAAGGGTTGACTCCGTCTGTGAGACCCGTTGGAAGGAGGAATGGGCTCCTGGCTGGTGCCGACTCATCAATCTGCAACTTCATCAACGATTTGGAACATGAACATCCTCTTGATTAGTTGAACAAATTCAAGTTACTCAATGTAATACTGATGCCTCTATAGGGGTCTTGCGAATGGGCTTGGCACAATGGCTCTCTAGAATCCCCTGTTTAGTTGGCCTCTATGGAATCTGGTAGGTATGTGTAGCATATGGAGACGTAAGTCCCATGGAGGTATATCATGTTTTTAATTTATTTTTTGTTTCCCATAACAAAGCGCTATACTTTAACAAACTCCTCCTACAGAATTGATGACATCATTTTCAAATATAGTCAATACAATCAAGACCTTTGTGATAAAAAGTTATCAAAAGAGTGCGTTTTCCTTTTGACCGTGGCATGGCGCCAACACTTTGTCCAATCCGGTTCAAACTTCTCAAACGAGCCCCGCCCCCATACATTCAAACCCTGAACTTTTCATAACCCATGAACGGTCGTCGTAGACTAGTGGGACTCAGCAGAGCTCTCTCATTGGTCCTGGCTGCATCGCCCGCCGTCATACCACTGACATGCAGGGAGGTGCGAGGGTTGTAGTTTTAATTAAATTCATTTTGATCACATGATGATAAACAAATGGGGGAAAAGGTAGTCATATTTGAGGCGGAAGATAAAATCCTAAGCGACATTAAGGATCCTTGGAGCTATAGCATAGTTATAACACGTTTACACAGCTGTCCAACTGTAGCCAGTAGTCAGGACGAGAGTCCTTCAGTGAAGTCCTCTGCACTTCTTTCAAGAAAGAAATAATCTCCACTCCTAACTGTACACCCTTATGGATTAACTATCCCAGTCAGAAATGGAAAGTGGCATAAGGTTTTTTATTTATTTAATCATTTGAATGTAACATTGGAGCCGTTTGTTTCACAGGTCAAAAACTTCCTTGAACAGAACCAGAGAGAGGCACAGATGAGTCCACGTGGCCAGCGTGAGATGGGAGGAGGGAGCTCACAAGAACCCCTGGACAGGCCTCCAGTTCTGGAAGAAGTGATGGGAGAGGAAGAGGAGAGGAGGAGGAGGAGGAGGACAATGCAAAGCACTGTGGAGGGAAACACAGAGCCTGTAGAAGAAGGAGATGGTTCTTATTCTCTGTTCAGTTTAGATGCAGGGAGAAATCTCAACTCTGCCACTGGGACTGTGCTAAGTGAGAGAGAGGAGGAGGAGCAGGAGGAGCAGGAGGAGCAGGAGGAGGAGGAGGAGCAGGAGGAGCAGGAGGAGCAGGAGGAGCAGCCCGGCAGACAGTTAACACATCTAGAAATTCCTGACTTTCTCATGTCTGGTGCACCTGAAGGCAACGGTGGTAAGTGTAACACACTCCCAGATGATTCTGATGCCTTGCGTTTATGTTTTCTTCGGAACTAAGACCATCCTGGTGAAGATTGGAGCCGCCTTCTAAGTGTGTGTGTGTGTGTGTGTGTGTGTGCATGTGTGTCGCTGTGTGTGTGTGTAGAGTTGAGTGGGAAAAATGGAAAGAAAGCAAAGAATAAGAAGGGCAAGCGAGGGAGGAGGAGGCAGCCGGTCCCAGCGGAGATGGCAGCAGAACCCGAGCTGGCTAAGTACTGGGCCCAACGCTACAGACTCTTCTCCCGCTTCGATGAAGGGATCCGGCTGGACCGAGGTCAGTCGCGTACTAAGTCCTGAATGGGAGAAAGTGGTCATCATTTTATTCAGCCAACTGCATCCGGTCCAACATGGCGGCGTGTTTGCAGAGGGCTGGTTCTCCGTGACACCGGAGAGGATCGCTGAGCACATCGCCCTCCGGGTGGAGCACAGCTTCCCCGACTCCCAGCTGGTCATCGACGCCTTCTGTGGCGTAGGAGGAAACGCCATCCAGTTCGCCCTCGCTGGAAAGAGAGGTACGCCCTGCCACTGATACAGTAGACACCTTCATGAGCTGGTTTCATCTGCATCAGATATATGTGACGCTGTGTTAGCCGTCAGCTGGCCTGCTCGCTCTGTTTTTGTGTTGGTTGTCTGCATTCTGAATTAACTGCAATTGTTTTATCAAATAATACATACAAAAATGTGATGATTCCAATAATATAAGCATGTATCAGCATACCAATTAATTTGGGGTAGAAAGGGTCCAAGGTGGTTCAGAGGCTGTAATGGGCTCTGTCCGACAAGACCACCCACAAACCCATGGGCACCAACCACGTCACGCCGGCTCGTAGAGAGGAGGGCTAGGCTGGGCTACATTCTGTGAGGACTGGCATGGCCATATTCTTGACCTCTCACCTCAAGAAATGTGAATGACACTAAAGGGGAAAGAAACATTGGGATTAGAAGTACAAACTGACCTTATGAAACTTTACAACCACAAACAAGAGTTGCTAGGTATATGGACAATCAGGGTTTCTGAACAGGTTCCAGAACAGAAGTAATCTCCATCCAATCACAGAAAACATGTCATTTGGCAGGCTGCCAAACATTTCTAAATGAATTAACGGGTGAAATAAAGGTTAAAAAACAAAAGATTCAAATCATTAAAGGTATATGAGCATATTAAAAGTGGTGTGTCATCTGCATACCAGTGGTATTTAACATTATGATGAGTAATCATAATTAAGTACTTTTGGTGGCAAAACGTTTGACTCAAAAGTGCTCTGTTCCACTGAGTCTCCAGCTTTGGGTGTCATTGGGGTGATTTAGTATTTTCTTCCAGGGTCCAAGGTAAAAGACTCTTTCCCCTGCTCGGTTCCCTTCTCAGTTCTGGCCATTGATATCGACCCGGTGCGGTTGGACTTGGCTCGGCACAATGCTGTGGTCTACAACGTCGCCGACCGGATCGACTTCCTGCAAGGAGACTTCCTTCAGCTGGCACCCCGTCTCCATGGCGATGTGGTCTTCCTGTCACCGCCATGGGGAGGGCCAGACTACCTGACCGCTGAGGTGTTTGACATCAAGACCATGATGCAGCCTGAAGGATATCCTTTAATGTAGACGTTCAAGTCTTCCTGACGCTGTGGGAGGACGGGCACAAGGAGAATGCCCATTTATTACAACTTCAGTCCCTCCCCTTCCATTTTTGTTGTTTGTGTTTTAAGATATGTGCCTACTAGTCAGATAGGACCTCACATTTACTGTAGATATTCATGGTCTCAAGAGGATACCCCTCTGACATTTAGTCTCAGAACCATAAATGTGTTGTTGTGATGGACAGATTGTCATGGAATGAACCCTTTTCTTTTGGGCTCTATACAGCATCTTCCCTTCATCTTCTCAATCTGAAAAGATGGATTGTGTTGACATCAGATAATGTGTTTCAACCTTAATGGTACACACATTTGAGATTTTCCGCCTGGCCAAACTGATATCAGACAACATTGTGTACTTCCTGCCTCGCAATGCTGACATGGATCAGGTCTGTATGCTCAGTCTTTATAACAAGTGTGTGTGTGTGTGTGTGTGTGTGTGTGTGTGTGTGTGTGTGTGTGAAAATGTTATTGACCATTTCACAACGTCATTCAAAATGTAGATGAATATAATTATTCTGTGCGTTTTAAGCTAAATAAACACCTCAGGTGGCGGACATCAATATGAGAGTTTATCAAAATATATATGGTTCCTAACACCTGCATGTACTTGTTTACCATACTGGATCCTTATATTTGAGTCTGCTGGGGTCTGACACCATGAACCAGCAGCTACTGATGAGGTTCCTCTCCACAGATCGCCTCTCTGGCTGGTCCAGGGGGGAAGGTGGAGGTGGAGCAGAACATGCTCAACAACAAGCTGAAGACGTTGACCGCTTACTTTGGCAGCTTGATAAAGTCCGACAGCGAATAACCCCAAAGGACCAATAAGGATTTCTTCTTCCACTTAGGCTTTTTGTCATATTGCAGGTGTGAAATCTCTGTATGAATCTGAAGTTATTCTGCAACCACCCTGCATGTTTGAGTTAAAGGAATACTTAATTTCCAAAATGCTCCTTCATTTAACAATGTGTCACCCTGTGTGACCTAAACCATCTTTCCAACTAGGAACTGAGAACGGAGGAAAGTCCAGGTGGAAACACAGGGAATAATGACACACTTTGGAATAATAACGTTTATGCCTAAGTGTTTTAAATCGTAAGGTTTTATTCAAGATGCATGTGTTTAGAAAGTAGACTTTGATTATATTGCATCCCATAATGTGGGTGAAATATTTCTGAAACCTAGTTTCTTAGTTTGATGTATTCTTCAGATTAAACGTGGGAGTCACCTAGTGGTGGTGTAGCAGAATGCAACGAACTGAAAGCCGGGCCGCTTTAGAGCCAGCGTCTGTTCAAAAGGAACGAATACACAAAGATTTTAATTTTCTGGTGATTATACACAAAAGAAACCATTCTTTTTAAATGTATTACATTCTTTGCCAGATATTTCCCCCATAAATGCTACACAATGGCCCTTTAAGTTAACACTTAAAAAAGACAGGGTTTTTTTACAAATACATTTTTTTGTACATTAGAGCTAATAAATATTTTTCACAATGTTGATTGTTGTCATCTTCGTTCTTGATAGAAAACATGTCATTACGCCATTTTAAGTTAAAAACCAACAGAATGAGGTAGTCGGCTTCTTTTCCCATAACTCTAATATGTCTTGATGTTTACAAACAATTGTAAACAAAGGGAAGGCCATCAATACCGTTGTCCATCTTTGAAATGTATACTCTTAAACACAAAGGAGGTGTATAGGTGGAAAGTGAAATGAAAATATCAAAAACACATGTTCATATAAAAATAGATGTGTATAAATAGAGTGCTATGTCATTTAAATGTACTGTTATCTTATCATAAAGTTAGTGTCATAGTTCTTCAATGGGAGTCACTGCTCACAGGACGCTTCAGTGGAGCTTCATCATTTTACTGCCCTGAGTCCCGTTCTGGTCTGAACTCTTCCAGCATACCTTTTCTTTTTGAAAAAGATGTGGAAGTTCTGCCGATGACAACTTTGTTTCTAAAAGCCTCTAGTTTTATAATAAATACATATTTTGTTATATCAGAGGTATTGGGGAACTAAATCCAACACTTGAAACATGTTTGCACAGCTGATTGAGTTTCCTGTCTGCTACTTTAATTTGTGTAGTTGTTCGGTAGCAATGTTTATCATGTTTCTTGGGATTTTAGGTTTTTCTGTAAAATATCTACTTCAATTTTATATCTCACTCATATATCGTTATCTCTTAATCTGTACTGCTCTCTCCTGGCTTAAATCATATCTAACAAACAGACAACCTCATCCACTGCTCCTCTGTCTCAAGGCGTCCCCGAGGGTTCAGTGTTTGGCCCTCTTCTGTTCATCCTCTACCTGCTCCCTCTTTGTAATGTCATACACCATCTGCTCTTCCTCTTCATTTTCAATTCAGTTTATTTTGTATAGCCCAATATCACAAATTACAAATTTGCCTCAGAGGGCTTTACAATCTGTACACATACGACATCCCTGACCTTTGACCTCACATCGGATCAGGAAAAACTCCCCAAAAATAACCTTTGACAGGGAAAAAAGGGAAGAAACCTTCAGGAGAGCAACAGAGGAGGATCCCTCTCCCCGGATGGACAGATGAACAGAGTTACAGAGTTACATAAACACATTACATGAATATGACAATGTATGAATGGAACTCCTATCCATGAAACAGAAGGAGGTAGAGAGGAGGGGGGGCGGGGCATCAGCAGGGCCAACGCGGGAGGCCGGTTCACCAGCATCAGACACCTCCAGGTCCGATGGACCCTATGAGAAGTGAAGTCACAACGACTCCGGGGAGGAAGTAGAGTTAATAAGGTGCAATGGAGAGATGTACATTCATCCATAAGGAGAGAGAGAAGATGAGATAGGTGCTCAGTGTATCCTAAAACATCCCCCAGCATCCTATAAGCCTATAGCAGCATATCAAGGGGCTGGACCAGGGCAAACCTGATTCAGCCCTAACTATAAGCACTATTAAAGAGGAAAGTCTTAAGTCTATTCTTGAATGAGGTGACTGTGTCTGCCTCGCGGACTGAAAGTGGAAGCTGGTTCCATAAAAGAGGAGCTTGATAACTGAAGGCTCTGTCTCCCATCCTACTTTTAAGGACTCTAGGAACCACAAGTAGCCCCGCATTTAGTGAGCGCAGCTCTCTAGTGGGGCAATATGGTACTACAAGCTCCTTAAGATATGATGGTGCATCACCAATCAAGGCTTTGTAGGTGAGGAGAAGAATTTTAAATGTGATTCTTGATTTTACAGGGAGCCAGTGCAGAGCAGCTAATACAGGAGTAATGTGATCTATTTTCTTAGTTTTTGTGAGTACACGAGCTGCAGCATTCTGGATCAACTGGAGGGATTTAAGAGACTTATTAGAGCAGCCTGATAATAAGGAGTTGCAGTAATGAACCAGCTTTTCTGCATCTTTTTGAGACAAGATGTGCCTGATTTTTGAAATGTTACGTAGATGATAAAATGCAGTCCTTGAGATTTGTTTAACGTGGGAGTTAAAGGACAAGTCTCGGTCAAAGATAACTAGAGATTCTTTACAGTGGTGTTGGATGCCAGGGCAATGCCATCTACAGAAACCACATCACCAGATAATTGATCTCTGAGGTGTTCAGGGCCCAGTAAAATAACTTCAGTTTTGTCTGAGTTTAACATCAGGAAGTTGCAGGTCATCCATGTTTTTATGTCTTTAAGACATGCTTGAATTTTAGCGAGCTGGTTGGTCTCCTCTGGTTTGATCGATAGATATAATTGAGTATCATCTGCATAGCAATTAAAGTTTATGCAGTGTTTCCTGATAATGTTGCCCAAAGGAAGCATATATAAGGTAGATAAAATTGGTCCAAGCACAGAACCTTGTGGAACTCCGTGATTAACGTTGGTGGTCATTGAGGCTTCATCGTTTACAAATACAAATTGAGATCGATCTGATAAATAGGATTTAAACCAACTTAGTGCGGTACCTGAAATGCCGGCATTCCCAAGTGGGATGAATGCCGTCTCGACTCATCAGATCAGGCTTTCCCCAGAAAGTCTGCCAGTTATCTATGTAGCCCACATTGTTTGCTGGGCACCACCTGGACAACCAGCGGTTGAATGACGACATGCATGTCATCATTGATCAGATTGGGGAGAGGGCCAGAGAAAACTACGGTGTCCGACATTGTCTTGGCATAAGTACACACCGATTCCACATTAAATTTAGTGACCTCCGACCGCCGCAGTCGGGAGTCCTTACCGCCGGCGTGTATTATAATCTTACTGTAACTACGCTCATCTTTAGCCAGCAGTTTTAAACAAGATTCAATGTCGCCCGCTCTGGCCCCCGGGATGCATATGACTTTGGTCCCTGGCTTCCCTATCTTCACGTTTCTGACTATGGAGCTACCGATAACCAGAGTGGGTTTCTCAGCGGGTGCGTCACTGAGTGGGGAAAACTGGTTCGAAACGTGAAGAGGTTGGCGGTGCTCAGTGGGCTTCTGGTTAGACTTAAAACCCCTTCGAACAGTCACCCAGCCATCCGGCTGCTCGGGGGCTGCCGGGGGACAGCTAACAGAGGCTAAAGCTAGCGGATAGCTATGCATGAGACACTCTGAGCAAGAGGGAGCGGGAGGGGGTGAGGAGGAAAACATTGCAAGCTGCTAAGCTGGCAACCGGAAGTGATGGAATACGCTTACCAGAAGAGAGAGAGCGATGCGTTCAGGAACCTCAGGACACAGCCCACACCAATTGCTTCTTCCATTGCTACGGCGAGGATGTCCAGCTCTACATCTCCACAAAGGCCATTACCACTGCTCCTCACTCCACTCTGACCCTAACCCCCAACCTAACCCCTAACCCTCTCCACAAAGGCCATTACCACTGCTCCTCACTCCACTGTGACCCTAACCCCCAACCTAACCCCTAACCCTCTCCACAAAGGCCATTACCACTGCTCCTCACTCCACTCTGACCCTAACCCCCAACCTAACCCCTAACCCTCTCCACAAAGGCCATTACTACTGCTCCTCACTCCACTGCTCCTCACTGACATTAAATCATGGATGCAAACCAACTTCCTTAAACTCGTGATAAATCTGCCATGATCGGCTCCAAATCCAGTCACAACTTCTGCTTCAACATCGACAACTCCACTCTGTCTCCTAAATGAACTCCAGTACATCCAGAACTCTGCTGCTCGCCTGCTCACCCACTGCCATGATCACATCACCCCTGTTCTCCAGAACTCCACTGGCTCCCCCTCCTACCTCACAGACCTGCTCCACCACCACACTTCATCAGGCCCCCTCCTACCTCACAGACCAGCTCCACCACCACACTCCATCAGGCCCCCTCCTAACTCACAGACCTGCTCCACCACCACACTCCATCAGGCCCCCTCCTAACTCACAGACCTGCTCCACCACCACACTCCATCAGGCCCCCTCCTAACTCACCGACCTGTTCCACCACAACACTCCATCAGACCCCCTCCTAACTCACAGACCTGCTCCACCACAACACTCCATCAGGCCCCCTCCTACCTCACCGACCTGCTCCACCACCACACTCCATCAGGCCCCCTCCTACCTCATCGACCTGCTCCACCACCACACTCCATCAGGCCCCCTCCTAACTCACAGACCTGCTCCACCACCACACTCCATCCCGTCCGCTCCTCTGTTGCCTCCTATCATCCCACTTAGGACCAAGCCCCTGACATGGGCTGATGGAGCCTTCTCCATAGCTGCCCCCTCCTCTGGAACTCTCTCCCCAAACTCATCCGAGACTGCAGTGATCTTTCCATATTCAGATCTCAAATCAAAACTCACTTCTTCAGAACTGCTTTTAATGTGTGATTGTGTGCTCTGTTTTTATTGTATAGCTCTGATGATTTTAAATATTTCTAAAGTGTCTTTGAGTATTATGAAAAGCGCTGTATTATTATTATTATTATTTTGCAGACATTAGCTGAGGCAATTCTTGACAGTCTTGTGTTGTTTGTTTTGTTCAGCCACCAAAGAGCAACATCTCCACCCTGAATCCAGACTACAGTTATGCTTCTCTCCTCTGTGTCCTCATGTATTCATGTATTTATTAAAGTGAACAAAATCATGTTATGATATACTTGATATACTTCTCGCTGCTGATTCTGGCTTCCTCACCATCCTCATCCTCCTTGACCTCACTATCAACCACTCCATCCTCCTCTTACATCTCCAGTTCTCCCTTGGAATAACTGGCACTCCCCTTTCCTGGTTCACCTCATATCTTTCAGACCGACATCAATTTATTGCCATAAACAACTGTACATCCTCCACCTCCCCAGTCACCCACGGTGTCCCCCAAGGTTCTGTGCTTGGTCCCCTCCTCTTCATCATTTACATCCTTCCCCTTGGACAAATCATCCGTTGTCATGGTCTCGACTTCCACCGCTACGCTGACGACACCCAACTTTACTTCTCCTCCAAGACCATCACCTCAGTCACCCACTCCATTCTCACTACCTGTCTCACTGATATAAAATCATGGATGCAACAGAACTTTCTCAAACTCAACTGCAATAAATCTGAAATACTCATCATCAGCCCTAACTCCCTCACCCGCTCAGCCCAGACTTTCTCTCTCGATATTGATGGCTCCATCGTCACCCCCTCCACCCAGGTCCGCAACCTCAGTATCATCCTCGACCCCACTCTCTCTTTTTCCTACCTTATGCCAACCACATCACCAAAACTGCCTTCTTTCACCTCAGGAACATTGCATGCCTCCGGCCCTCCCTGTCCTCTGCCACCACTGAAGTTCTCCTCCATTGCCTCATAACCTCCAGACTTGACTACTGCAACAGCACCTATATGGCTCTCCCAACACAATTCTCAACAAACTTCAGTATGTTCATAACTCTGCTGCTCGAATGCTCACCTCCAACCGTCACTATGACCACATCACCCCGGTCCTACGCAACCTTCACTGGCTCCCGGTCAAATTCAGGATAGACTTTAAAATACGACTCACCGCCTACAAAGTCCTAAACAACTTGGCCCCTCCATACCTTTCAGACCTCCTCCCCTTCCAAGTCCCAACCCGTTGTCGCAGGTCCTCCGGTGCAAACACTCTGAAGATCATCAGGACCAAGCCCTGGACCTGGGGTGACAGGGCCTTCTCAGCTGCTCCACCCACCCCTCCTCTGGAACGCCCTCCCCATTCACATCCGTCAGGCTCCCACCCTATCATCATTCAAAAAACATGATGCTTTTATTCCTACTTAGAACACAGAGTACTGTTGCACCTCTTGTGGCTGGAGTGAGTATTTCATCAACAAACATTTGATGAAAATGCTTCTCAGGGCTTTCGTACTTTATGGTTTCTCATCATTGTACTTTAATGACTGATTTGAGTTTTAAATAATCTCAATCTTGTTTTTAGCTTCTCTCTTTGTTATAAAAATAAGGTTTATGCCACACGGGGACCACACAGACCAACAAACTAAACTAAACAAACACAAATGTTTCCAGCTGATGATGACATGTTTGAACGGTTGACGACAGGACGGAGGGAAAAAGGATGTATAAGACGGGTGAAAATATTCTAGGTGTTTGGCTGTTAATCTATTTTTGCAGACCTCTTTATAAATAAAGTTATTGCGGGGTGACAGAGGTACAGGATCAGCTGCTCACTGCTGTCATTCATTAACAGCCTTCTAGCTCCAGATATGATTACTCTCCTCAGGATCAACAAGACACCAAGGGGGGTGTTTGTGTGTGTGTGTGTGTGTGTGCGTGTGTGTGTGTGTTTCTATGTGTGTGTGTTTCTGTGTGCGTGTGTGTTAGAGTGTGTTTGTGTGTCTGTGTTTGTGCGTGTGTTTGTGTGTTTCTGTGTGTGTGTGTTTCTGTGTGTTTGTGTGTGTTTCTGTGTGCGTGTGTTTGTGTGTGTTTCTGTGTGTGTGTGTTTCTGTGTGTTTGTGTGTGTTTCTGTGTGCGTGTGTTTGTGTGTGTGTGTTTGTGTGTGTTTCTATGTGTGTGTGTTTCTGTGTGTGTGTGTGTGTTAGAGTGTGTTTGTGTGTCTGTGTTTGTGCGTGTGTTTGTGTGTGTGTTAGAGTGTGTGTGTGTGTGTGTGTGTGTGTGTGCGTGTGTTTGTGTGTGTTTCTGTGTGCGTGTGTGTGTGGATTGGAGTTTAGCTCATCTGCTCAACGTCTTCAGTCCAAGATGAAGCACAGAGGGAGAAACAATTTACTGATCTGCCTGCAGGAAGCAATAATACTCCCATAATCATTCAATAAAAGCACACAGATATAACGTGTTACAACATGTTTTAATTAAAAACATGATTGGACAGTTTATGCTTGTGTACATGAATTTCAGCTGGATAAAGACAGATTTATATGGAAGAACATTTCATTCAATATTAAATAAATAAATGATGCAATAGATATATGAATAAATATAGATGTATACATAAGTCAATATAGTTCAATAAAGAAAGAAATAAAACCAAAAAAGGATGTTTTTTATTGGACAGCAGGGGAACACTAGCCGAGTGTTGCTTTGGTCTGACTCTTTGAGACAACCCCGCCAAATCAATTATAATAAAATAGATGGAAACAAAAAGAGCTCTGAATTAATAGTTCTGCATTTTCGTGGCTGGTCCCCGTCATGCGTCAAGCCCGTAACCTTTTATTTGACCAAGGAGGCATATATTGTTCTCGGGGTCCACGCAGTAAAGATTGCATCATAATGTAAAACATGTATGTAATTAAGAAGCTAACAACTATGAATCAACAACAATAAAAGTGCTGGCTTTTGACAATAATAACAACAATGCTTATCCGTAGATTTACTGTTCAATGTAAAACTGGCTTTTTATTATCTGTATCTGTTCAAATATTTGATAACCAATTTCTTCCATTATCCATAAAAAAGTAGATGCAAGTATAAAATCACGGAGCCAGGTGCCATTTCTAGAACTAAGTAGGCCGCCAGACATTTATTATAATTGTTTATTAAATTAAAGGTGTGAAAAAAACAGTGATGAAAAAATATAGTTTGATGATTAGCTTTAAGACTAAATTCTAATAAATCAACAACATGTTCACAGAGTTTTAGAAGCGATACAGCTGACGTGTCCTCCTGACCACAGTCCTGCACTAGCTCGCTGAACGTTAGCCGGTGTGGTGTCCCTCAGCGGAGAAGTGATGACCTGAAACAGGAGATGGTTGAGGTTTGACACTGCCTCTCGGTTACATACCCGTGGCAGCCTGAAGCCTCTAGAGGCCACTTGACCTTGTGGTTTGAACACTATAATACTGCAGAACATGGACTAAGTTCACCCTCGCCCTCTCCTGACAGGACGGACCAGCAGAGTCCAGCTGAGGGAGTCTGAGCCCTCCTTCCAATGTCTCGGATCGACTGTGACAATCACAAGAAGAGAATTGAGAAGATAATCAGCAGATTAATCGGTAATGAAAATTCATTAATTGAAAAATTGATAGACACATATCATTCCATAATAGTGGCATTCAAAAGTAGTTTGAGATGGTGACACAGTAAGTCAGCATCCCGACTGACATTGTGAAGCGGGTAAACATGATAGATGCATGTCAATAGACATCATAACCTATTCCAGTCATGTGTTTACTTCTAAGTGTAAGGGATTAAAAGTTACAAAAAAACATTGCGGATACAAACTGAGAAGTCTTCTTCTCTTTCCGGTCCAGAGCTTGGTAAAGGAAGCGATGTCTGAACTGGCGTACCCCAGAGATGAGCACCAGAAAAGGCCACCTCTGGAGCTGACAACCAACAACACCACGGTCAACTTTACAACTTGTGTATTTTGATATAACTGTAGTCTATAACGTTAGATAACATAACATTTTCTAAATTTCAGCTAGCTAATTTCGTTAGGAATCGAATATTAATTAGAATGGATTGCAATCAGCTTTTGCCATGTTGGTGTGCTAACGTTAAAGTTAGTTTGCAGTGATTACTTCTTTCAGTAACAGTAGTGTAAGAGATTACAAGTGGAGTGCTGCGTTCACACCAAACAAGACGAGATTACATGAAAAGTCAATGCAAAGACGCAAATTGATGTTGAATCAGAATATTGATAAAGAAGAGCAATAAACACGTGATAACGCAGATGATTTTCCATCCAGGGTCCTGGGCATGGAGATGGGCCTCAGCCAGAGCCTGGATCTGCAGCGGGACAGGTATCAGGGGCCACTACCAGGTCCAGTGGCCCTTGAACAGATTATATACCACGCCTTATGAACACAATTGGAAAAAAATGGACGTGCTTTGTCTTGTATAAGGCACTATGAATGAAATAAAAAATATTTATTTGATGATGATGCTTAAATTGCATCCTCTAGTAATAATCTGTAATTCGATCTGTTTCATATGGAGATACAAAAGTTTATTAAATTCACTAAATTGACATTGTCTGTGAAAAGAAACTATGTCTAATGTCATATTACCTTTGAGTGTGGAAGCGCTCCCTCTCCAAAACCTTTGGGTTGAGCTTCAGTCTCCAGGCAGCCCAGCAGCTGACAGCCATCACAACTATTTTGGTCGTAGTAGAGCCCGGCCAACTTTCACACTATAGGTGCATTTTTAGTTGGGGCTTCTCTAATGGAATTGAACGCTGCATGCTGGGGGCCCAGCAGGGCACGCCCCTCTCATTGTCTTACTGCTCTGAACCAGACTGCGATCACAAGGATTACACATTTATTACATTGTGCCGGCGGGATCAGAACATGATGCCGATCATAAACTCCCTCTCGCTCGCCAAGTGAGACTGGAAACTGGAAAGCAAAGGCAGACAAGAACACACAGACACAGGATGTAAAATGTAAACCTGCTTTTTAATTGATCGCCATAAAAACAATTGGCAAAAAACAAACAGATGCCATGTAAAATAACTGATAACAATATGCGCTCTGCATCACTAGCAACAGCCGAGGTGATCCATTGCGTTTATCAATCAAGGCAAATATTCAAAATACAGTCAAGAACAGTTTTAGAAAAAAAGGCTCTCAAAATGCCTCAAAAACCAAATACAATATACAGCGATGTAGAAATTCTATAGAGAGGAAAATAAAAGGGTGTCATTTTTATTTCAGATCTCATAAGAGATTGTCCTGTCGGGTGGTAGAAACTGTACCGGACAAATAGTCGTTGGAGCTCATTCCATGTCCGTGCACTAAAGGCTCCTCCGATCAGTCCCAGTCCTAAACCAGCTCCAGACAAACTGCTCTCGATAACTTAAACCAAATTTGCTGCCAGTTATACTTTAGAGCGCAAAACCATTCCTGACACATCCGAGACTCTCTCACCTTCTCTTCCCTGCTCTCCTCGATAAACAACATTTTATCAGAGCTGTTCCAGACCTGTCTTTGGTCTTTTCTCTAACAACAGCCTTGTTTCCTCTCTAAGATCAGACCAGAGTAAAGTGTGGTGTTAAGTGTTTTCTCTGCTTGAAACTGAACAACACCCACACTCCAGCGAAAGGACAAAATCGCCAACGTCTTATTTGTGAGGTACGCGTGTTTGCGCCCGCCACGGTTTCCCTTGGGGATTAGCAGATGACGTTCCCCAACACGAGCGACCGCTCAGGCTCAAAATAGCACTGCATTCAAAACGGACTCGGGTCTGTTTGGCGCTACAATGACAAGATGAAACCCCGGCTGGTCATTTGAGGGCTTTAACTGCTTATCAGTGTTAGGACCCAGCGTCAGCTCCACTGGAGCTGTCTGGAGTGGCAACCACGAGTCGAACGCGAGGTTGAACCTTTGGAGGATGCTACACTTTGAAATGCTTTCGCTGGAGAGTGGATCTGATGCAGTTTTGAGAGCAGACTTGTTCAGTCTCAAGTCATCAAATACAGCAGCTTGGTCAGTAGCCACGAGCGTCAAACGTTCTGGCATTCATTGTGCGGCAATCGCCAGGTGATGGATTCTGATCAGGAGTGGCTCATCTCGGACAAGCCTAACGTCTGCATAGTGAGGAGGTCAGGGTGCGAGGATGGACCCCACGGGACTGGTATTCGTGTCCCATGTCAAACCAAAAGATGAGACCCAGGCCGTACTGCTGGGCCCAATGGAGAGAAGGGTGGCATGGTAGAATAAATGTTTCTCGTAGTAGCTTTAACTACGTAACAAACAGACTTATTTGAACCAAAACCACAATCTTTCAAAACCTAACCAAATTAAATCTAAACCAAGTATTTTTTATTATTTATTTCTAAAGACATGCAGAACTGATGTTAGAGGGGGAGGTAGCGCTCCTAGTTTGACGCACTGCTGTATTTGACAGGTTGGGAGATAGAACGTGTTGGACTGTCTTACATGTGAACTTTCTGCTTTAACACTTGACTCATTTCACCTACCTTCGTTCCATATCTGTAAGCCCATCTTCTACTAATTACAATAGCACAGCACCGTTCACAAGAGCCACACACTGAAGCACGGGCTACATTCCACACCACAGGCTGCACGTCATCTCAGAACTTTGTTGCTTCTATGCGCTGTAATCCTTTACAACAAGACAGAGTTCCCTCTTTCATAGTACATTTACTTAAATACTCATATGATAATATCCATAGGCTCCTTCCCACTTTTTATTTCATTCATCTGTTGAAAGGTCACGTCTTAGTCACTGCCTGGCTTTGATGAAAAGCTGTTACTCAGAATTATCAGGCCCTTAAACTGGGGAAGAATATCTACAATGTTTATCCAACTTAAATTAGATTTATAATATTGAAGGAAATCAAGATTTGCAATAAGCTCCAATAAACCATATTTTGAAAATCCTCCATGTATCACATGATATTTAAGACCTCATGTAAAATCCCTTACCCTTGTATAGCTAGAGGGTCCAGCCTGCCTTGAAGAATGATTTGCTTGGACACACCCTGTTTACATAATCAACAAAATTGACATATTATTGATGTATGTTACTACATACAGTTCCACAAACTTCAAAATGAGAATCAGAGATTTTCCACCATTCTTTCTAACCTATATCTGGCTACTCTTTGGTGAGATTTTCTGAGCTATTTATACAATTATATCGAGCCTGTTGATATACTATGCATGGCTGTGTTATTATCAAAGGAACAAGATGAAGCAATTTCCCTGCAGATAGTGGAGTGCACTAAATTCCCAGTGATGGTATGAAGAAGTTCTGATCAACCGGTTTCCACTCCCTACTCGTCAGTGCCCCTCGGCGTCTGATACCAACGCACAGAAGCACCCTTTAGTGGCTTTCTACTAACTCCAATCTTAACCCATCCTCGTCATTCTTAGATGTTTAGAGCAACTGAGGTATTATAAAAAGAACGATAACAACCGCATGGGAGGGAAGGTTGGATGGGTCACACAAACACAGGACCTTCACCCAGGGGTCCGCTGTCCATGTCCTGTGTGAAACTAAGTCGATGTTAACTTTTTGTACATTGGTTTTGCTATGTAACTTACACAAAAGATCCATAACAAATGTACATATTTTATGTCAGAGCCCATCTATGTAACGAACGAAAACTGACCTGTCATGTCTGACACATACAAAGCTGATGCTAGAGGGTACATAGAGCGTCTTAGGTTGAGGCTTAGGGACACTGATGAAGAGTCTGTGTTTGACGAGTTGGGAGGGAGAATGTGTTGGTCGAATCAAGTTTCTGTGGGATCCAAATGGGAATAAGGCTTTTTATTTAGTTATTACTATAAAATGCATTGTGAAGCCTTTTGGTACTGAGTTAGCAAACAAATTGGACACTGTGACTTTAACTTCTGCAATCCACTCAACTCTTTCTGTCGGACTGAATACTTTATACTAATAATAATTTACTCTGACGTCCCAACTAACAACAAAATATCTGCATGGTAAACTAGGCCTCACATTATAAGAACAATAAGTTAAGACAATGTTTTTTTAAGAGTTCAAATATTCTAGCTAAACCTTTCATCCAATACACAAGTATGTTCGACACGGCATCATGCGTGTTAGTAGTGATTGATTTCAAATGGGCAAAAACTTCTCTTTTAATCAACCATTCACCCACCAGCAGCTTTGAATATATGAAAAACATCTTAAAAAACACAACATAGAACCAAACACAAAATGAATCTCGTTCTCCGCTTCCACAGATGCTGTTATTTATCATAAACCTACATGTCTGACTGGAATACTCTGATTATACCATGACCAGAACAATCTATCGAAAGTACTGTTCATCATATTTTAGGGCATACAACATTTACATTTTTTTAATCCAAAGCAAACGGTCACACCACTATTCCAATAGGCAGTAGTGTTCCAGTTGATCATTTAAAATGCTGAGGATGAGACAACATCACAGCAGAGCAGTTATCTGAAGTGATCAACATCAGCAGCAGATTTACATGTGAGCGATAAACCACCTAATTAATCGCCAGAAACAATACAATGAAAATGTATTAACAAAGAAATCGATTGCAATCAACTACTCAATAATAAATCTTGTTGAAGGTAAACCAACTGCACACTGTATGTATTAAAACCACCCATCCCATCACAGTGATGCTTTATTTTTCCATGTTCGTAACTTATGAATTATTTCCTGAAAAATTTCCAGGAAAGAATTACAACTTAATGGAACTACTTTGTTCATTACAATCCCATAAAATAAAGCGTATACACAATCAACAATTAGACATTTTTCCTTGTTGTTTTAACATACAGAATATTGAGCAATAACTGAAAATTGATCATGAGGCCATTGTTACATACAACAGGTGTCATGACTAAATCCCTTGATAATATTACATAAAATAGTATACACAGACTGTTAATCAAATGCCAATCATATTCATCTTAATCAGCAAAGCAATTATTGTCTTGGTTAAAGCTGAATAATTCACATTTTTACATCAAAATATGAATAAATAAATAATATATATCTAGCATCACGACATTTATGCTGTAATACCCAAGTAAACCCTTTTAAGTTAATTATTCCAAGGACTGATTGACTGACTGTCATTTATATAATAATAATAATGTTATATATATAGATATAGATGGCATGTGTTACTAAAATCACAAACTTTATTACTGCATGAAAGCCACTGTGTCTGACAAAGGCTCCAACATACGTTCTGTTGAAACTGTACAGAAGAGAAATCATTATCATCAACAAATAATATTTACCTCCACAGTAGAGTCATATACTGCTAGTTTAGCAATAATCATAACAATACAAAAATATAATGACTAAAATGGTCTAAAACTAACATTTCTAACAGCTCCACCTTTCCCAGAATGGCCAAAAGGTTTGTCGGCCTAAAGTGAATCATGAGACAGCAACATAGTTGTTGCATATTACAATATGAAGTAAAATATGGTGTATACAAAGGAAAAGCGCAAGCAAAAATTGTGTTGTACATGGATCCCGTGTTTTTGTCAATAAAAAAGTTAGCTGAAATGAACACATTGGGCTTTTTGCACGTTATTCCCTTGCTGTTATTGTGCCAACGTTAGTTTGCCAATGACATTATAGCCAGCTAGCATTAGCAAACGTGTAAGGTTCGTACATTTATAAGTTATTTGTTGCTTAGCGTTACATTACCTAACTTCATATGTTACAGTTATATTGAAATATCAAGGTTGTGTGGTTTATCTTAGTGGAGGTTGTGGGTCAATGACCTGATACAATGTATTAAATACATGCTTTATTTATTTATTCTCCACCATGGGTCCCTGGGTCGAAAGGGCCTGTGTCTGGAGCCCTGAAGCTGTTGGAGATGTAGGCCTAATGTCCTTGTGATTAAAGAGCAATTTCACACCATGTTTTAGCTTGATCTCGCCCTGTTTCAGCCATGTTCTCAGTTGTTTAGTACAGCTGTCTATGTCCTCGGCATAACGCCTTGTGCTTATGAGGGTCGCACACCCTTCATCCCTCGTACTACAACAAGAGTTACACATGTAACTTTGGTTCTATGAATTATGGTGATAGCGGAACATCTAACTTCTAAAGCTGACAACACATTTCAGATACTCAGTCAGGTGAACCAGGTCAGTAGGTACTGTGAGCTATTAGCCTAAGCTACAGTTAGCTAGTGGTGTTAACATTATGCTAGCAGAACAGTGGTATATGCTGCTCAAATATCAGACAGTTTTGTAGATTTTTATGGTACTCTTGTTTTCATAAAATGTATTATTATACAATTACTCTGTCATTCATAAGAATACTACTTTATTATTACTTTATTACTACTAATATAACATATTCCCTAGCCTAGCTTGAAATTCTAGCTTGAAATTCAAAACATGTTCAAACAGTAAGCTAGTGTATGTAAATGTGTTAAACTGGGCTGCAAGTAAATCTTATATTGTATGCTATATAAATATAGCATACTCCATATGCCAATGTTAAATCCAGCTAAATAGTAATGAAGACTGTGGAAACATGAATGAAAATATAGAAACATAGATTCATAGTTCAGCACAAAGTATCATTGGAGGCCATGTCAAAAGCAATATATCCTTTCATTGAAAGACACCAGACAGCAAGGCTGTGTTTTACAAATGTTACAAACTCCTCTGATTGTCTGCTGTGCACCTGATGTAGCATATAAACGGCAGGCACTGAGACCCACGGAAACAGATAAAAACAGATTGGAACGGATCGATAGACAGACCGATAGAAATAGAGCCACTCTCCCAGGACGTGGCAGAGGGAGAATCAGCCGAGCGCTTCACATTCTTGCCTGGGCCCTTCTCACCCACCGCCACGTCACTCCGTAAAATAGTAAGGCAGCTGTTGGCTTCCATCAGCTCAAAGTGCATCTCTGAACATATCCAGTCCACCGCCCACCCACCTACACAAACATATACACACACACACACACACACACACGCACTCGGCAGAAACAGACACGTGTGTCAGATATACAAGCTTGGTTTCCATCCAAATAGTTTTGTCTGGATTTTTATGTAAGAGACAAGTTCAGTATTAAGAGATCCAAATTCAATTAAAGGTCGTCCGCCATTGCAAAACCTTCTTCATGCTCTCTTGAAGCAAAATATAGCTTCTCAATCAACACGTTTTGCAGCAATTGGCATCATCAGAAAAGTGTTGATTGACTAAAGAATAAAAGCCCTGTTGAACAGTTCAATTAAAGTGCACTACAGTTCAAAATGGGCTCACTCATTGCCGTGAACTGCACGTGTGTGGTAAATATTCTCCATTAAAAGTGCATGCATCTGACTGCTAGTTCATGGCATGTGACCAACAAAGGCAATGATTACTTTTCAACTGGGCAAAGTCGCTCTCCGTTCCTCTGGTGGATCATTTAGGAAACAAATTATCTTCAACTCAGCTGGACAAACACACACACTTTTTATTGTAGCATTTAAAAACTTGCCAAATTTGTTGAACAGTCGGATGGAAATGGAGCTACAGACGGACAAGCACAGGCAGCGGAGGTGCCAGGCCTCACACTCACTCACACTCTCCAGGCCTCCTGTTACTTCTAAGCCTGATAGAGAATCCATAGTTGGGGCTCAGGGGGAGGGGGGGTGGGTGGGGGGGCCGCATTTCCACACCGGCGAATGCTTGCTTCAGCTTTCACTGCACTCTAAGTGGAGTCACAAATCATCGCCAGTCCAATCAAGTTGAACTTGAGAATCGTTCAGTCCATCCAGAGACAGAGAGAGAGGGGGGAGAGCTGGGGACTGGGGGGGGTTCATCTTTCTCTCTCTCTGCTTTTTCTTTTCTCCTCCTTATGTCCCCCCCCCTCCACCTCTTCTCCACCTTCACTTGGCTATTTTCAGTCCTCCGTTTTGCCCATGTCCACCATTCTGAGGGGCACCATTTTCCTAAAAGGCCCCTTTGGCTGATGGAAAGTTAGTGGCTTGGGCGATTAGTTTGGATGAGTCCACTGCGGGGGATAGATATGTGAGGACATATTACATTTATGTACATAGTATATTAAAGTACACGGAACAATATTTCTCCTGGATTTTAATACAAATAAATAAACTGCTATGTAGTTGTCTCATGAGCATAGATACAGTATGGGGTGAGGGGTGGGAATACATTTTTTTTTTAAATTATTACAAAAATGTCTCACATAGATGCTTTATTTAACTCTAACTAGACAGGCTCACATTAGTGGCCAGACTTTATTCCAAATGTACTCTGTTACAGAGTCACTTAACTGTTCGCTGAATCCCTCACCGAAACAGCAATTGTCCAATCACAGCTCAGCTACCGTAACTAAGTCTGGCCTGTCAAGCTTTGAATTACTCTGCATGCACTGAGCGATATAGTAAGAGCAACACTCAGTAGTCTTTTTTTGTCCCCCCCCCAAAAAAACAAAAAAACAATGTGAGAGCAAAAGTGTAAGTGTTGGATTAAACAAATGTATCAGAGTGTTCTAACATGAACTAGCATTGTAGTCCAAGTTTGTGGGGTAACTTTTAACGTGAAAGGTAGAGGCTTTAGCTATTGGTTCCTTAGATAAACGCATCAGTTAGCCTTCATCCTAAAGTGAAAAGCCATGTCCTTCTCATACTTGTATTAATCTAACTAGCTTTACATGCAATACAATTTCCACATCAAATGTATCTTCAGCTGGTGAGGATGCCAACTGTGTGGCCGGGACATGCTAGCGTTAGCATCACACTTTTAGCACCATATCATCCATCTAGCCGTCAGGTACATATTTACCATCCTTGTACAGGGTTCTCATTTTTAAATATGCTAGCTGGAAGGCATTGAAATGTTAAGCTGAGATAACATTTTCTACCAATTTATGGCACTAGCTTTAGCTTAATTACTAGCTAGCTACAGCGTCAGGTGTCACGAGAAGTCTATTTGTATCTTCCTGTGTCTGAAATCAATCTGCTGCTGTTCTCATTGTAAATTGCATATGTGCCAATGGTGACTGGCAACAGTAACTACGACTGAATGAGCAGTCAAATATAACTAATAATAAATAATAATAGAAAACTGACCAGGTACATGCTCAGTGAAATAACCATTGAAATGTTCTTGAAGAGGTATGAGAAGACTGCAGTCACAGCAAAGGCAGCAGTTCTAAGATCAGTTCTGGTTTAGAGCTCCTGTTGTGTCAACCAATCACTGGAGCCTTGTGCAGCAGAGATGAGGTATAAAGCTGGCAATGAGTATCAGTGGTGATATCTTTCAGACCGTGATGGCACTGAATGCAATGGAGGCAGCCGGACAGCCAAGGGGCTCATGTTTTCATACAACAAGCCAAGCTTCTTCATTAGAAGCATATTTTAGCATTGGTTTTGGATCTGTTGACACATTAAAAAGTATGTTCTAGACCATAGACAGATAGATATAAAGATGGACAACATGACAGCTCCCCAAAAGTGACGCCAAACCATCTCGCTCGTCCCCCTGGTGGCTGGCTGCTGTACATGTCAATACCACGTCCTCCATGTTAGCGGGTGGGACATGGTGCATGTCATTTTAAGCGGTTCCTATCAAACTGATGTATTGATGTATCTTACCTGAGTTCAGACTTGGTCAGGTGAGGAAATGGACAAAAATGATTGCTAGACCTACGTTCAAGAGCATCACTAGAGCCACCAAGATAGAGTTCGGGCCCTGTGAAAGCACAAGAAAAGTTTTTCTGTTGGAAAACTATGTAGCAGTTACAAATACATATGTCAATCCAAATTTCATGACATTTGAAAATTATTACAAAATTTCAGCTCATTTAATCATGTCTTGTTCATACAACCAATAAAGGCCTAACATTTGATTAATAGAATCCTGACTCAGCCCTCAAAGTTGACATACATAAAAATAGCCAGGTCAACAGGTTGAGTGAAATGTACAAATTAGGAGCTGAGAATGAATCACACATTTTAGACACTTCAGCATCAACTATGGGGAGAGCAGGGATTGAACCGGGTACCTTGTGGTTACGGGATGACCGCTCTCCCCATAAGCTACATCCGACAACCAACGTATAGTTAAAGAATATCTATTTGAAATAAAATGTCCAGAAATAAATGCCTATTTCATTAAATGCTTATAAGTTTGCTCCCTTGGTTTCTTAAGCTTAGAAAAACACGAGGTTGGTTTATTTGTTTCACATTATCTTGTTTCTCTGGTCTGTTTCTCTTTTTCAAAATGCTGGTGTATTGGAACCTCGTTTTGGACTGTGCATGTTTTACATGCATACCAGCTTAACACAATATAAATCATGAATCTAAATCTTATTTGCACAACATACAAATTCCCTGAAGCCATGAGAGTACTGCCAGAGTTTGTCTTTCCAATCCATGTACAGTTACTCACGCAACCCCCGATCCTTCTGCCGAACAAGCTGGAGACTACTGGCATTCATTTTAAAGGATTGTGGAATTGTTTCATTCCCGCTTGGACCGGGAAAATTCCACATCAATCAAGTAAGTATCTGAATCAACCATCTACAGTAACTTTATGTAACTCACCGACTCCTCCTCTAAAATCTCAGAAGCTATTTCCATACTAGCTTTTTTAGTATCTGCGAGGCTCCTTGGTTTGGTTGATTCCTGTCTTTTTGGCTTGGGAGGCTCTGGCGCTTTGGTGGCCTCTTTTAGTGGAGCTGCTGAAGGGCTGGCGGCGGGCAGGGACTTTGGTGCGGGCGCCCAAATCTGTTTGGCAGGTGGCGGCAAACGCGCCAGGCTTGATGGGTGAAGGTCATCCTCCACACCAATCGGATCCTCGGGTGGCGGAATCTTGACATCTGCCTTGACATAGTAACCGTGGTACTGGGAGTGAATCTGCCCATTGCTGGGGTAACTGCTGACTGTCGTGTGAACAGCTGGTTTGACCGCTGGAGAAGCCTCTTGTAGCCTCACTTCTTGTCTGAGAGAAAGTTGTGATGCTGCTTTTGTTATGCCTACCGAGTAAAAGAAAGAAGAAGAGAAGTGACATAATTAACTAAAGAACCAACACGTATATTGTTTGGGGAATTATTTCCAGGTGTCCTTGGGCAAGACACTGAACCCTAAATTGTTGCTGATATTCAAGCCAGCATGTTGCATGGTTATTCACTGCCATCAGTGTGTGTATTTATTGTCCCTAATTAGCAGTTGAATATAAAAGCAAAATAAAGCAGTCCATTTCTGATCCTCCATTCCAACACTTTCTGTTTCTCATTTTACTATGCAAGCCAGAGCAACCGGAAAACATAAACAGCAGCAAGATGTTTCACTTAATATTATCAAACTCAAATACAAGAGGCCATGTATGCAGGCAATCGGCTCGAAGTCGTCAAATAAAACAGTTCATACAATCTTGAAGAAAAGGAAGCTAAACTCACCTAGCTGTCTGCCCGCGTTGCAGCGGCTGAATGGCGGCGATGTACTCAGCAGTGTGATTACTTGTAGTTTTGTCAGTTTTTAATTGTTAGCGGTTAGCCAAACACACCGCCCAGAACAATAAAAGGGAGCAAAGTCGTCCCCCCCCCCCCCTGCACATCTGGTTGCAGAGTAGCAGATGGTGAGGTGTCCATGCACTCAGCTGTGCTATCACTATTAGCCGCTTCCAATCGCGGGCCGGTTAACAGCAGTGAGTGAGGAGTCAGCAGGCAATGACGGTGTAAAACAGGCAATAAAAGGTGATTTGAGAAAGTGTGAGTCACCGCAACCACAACAGATCCCTTCAGCATGCAGCCATACCTAGTATGTAGTCTGCTGCAGCAGAATGCGAGTTTAGCCGCGGACAGACACCAAGGTGCACACTCACTCAGACAGGTAATAATGAATCACATTGCTTTTCTTGCCAAGACCCGCCCTGTGCAGGTGGTTGAGGCAGAGACAATTGGTTGGAGTTAGGCAATGACTTTGACTAATTAGGGTCGGGATAACCCATTGTTCAGGGCATAGGACTCGAACAAATCAGGTTACTAGTATCTCGGCCAGCATGGACGCCCAGGCCAATCGTTGTGCTTGAGTGCTACACAGGGCTGGTCTGGCCAAGAACAGCAGTGGGATTCATAATAACGCAACACGAACACATGCACACACGCAACCGATTGCATGATCCTCCTTACTGAGATAAATAACTGAAAATGAAGTGACTATTCTGCACTTTTGAAGGCTACTCAAGATGACTGATTTCTGAGTCAGTAACTCTCTTACAATTGACACTGCCGGTTGTTGTGTTAAAATGACTGCTGCTGCCCACCATGTTGCTACTACTTCTGCTATTCATTACAGCTGTTGACTTTGTTGCTGTTCCCCTGCTGCTTACCAAGTTGCTCCTAACATCATTGCTGCTGCTCAATAAGTTGCGACTAAATTATTGCTCCTGCTCACCAAGTTGGAACTAAATAATTTGTGTCTCACAAAGATTTAACTAAAATCATTACTGCTGCTCACTAAGTTCCAACGAAATCATTGATGCTGCTCAGCAAGTTGCTCTTTAATCTTTTGCTGCTGCTCGCCATGTTGCTTTTTAAAATTATTGTTGCTCTTCATCATGTTGCAGCGAAAATATATTCAGCCCCTCTCAAAAACCTGTATTCCTCTCTAGACATGCTAGCTGTGCAGGACATGCTCAAGGCCTCGGCACCAAATGAATCCTCCAACACATACACATATGTTGACACCGCTATTATAAAACCATCAACTGACATATAGCTGAATATATAACTAAAAAAATGTACAAATATTTGATTATATTATATTGTAATTAAAATACATGTTCTATGTTTGTGTTTAGTCTGAAGAGGCTAAACATTACATTTCATTGTACAACCCTGTGTTGTAAAATGACAAATACATAAACCATGTAACCGAGACGACTGTTAATAGCTGATGAAGGATGTTACATGAAAGGTATGCTGGTCAAATTTCCAATAACCCAAGTGGTTTACCTGCTGTCAAAGACTCAGCTGCCGGGGTTTTGTTCTCTTTCCCAGCCAGCTTCGCTGGAGCGACGGCGGCGTGAGTTTTACTGCTAAACAAGGTATTCTTAACAACAGTGGGTGAAGCAGTGGGGCTGGGAGATGGAGACTGGTCGGGTGTTGTGCCTTTCCGGTAGAAATGAGGGCTCCTTGATGGAGATTTCTCCTTTTTCTCCTCGATAGGAACCTCCTTCACCTCTAAAGGCTCATTATACTTCTGCCGTATGTAGTCCGGGCCTGAAATAACATAGAAGTAAAAAAAGTTAGATTTCACAAGGATCCCCTGCACTTTCTTTTCCAAAATAATTTGGATGACCGGGTGGATTATTCACAACCCTTTGATAATCTGACCACTTATACCCCTGCTGGCATTGTATTATAATTATAGGGTAGGATTGATCGCTGAAACTATGAAAATAATAACTTATTTTTTTTTCATCTCACTTTTACATATACAGTACATATCTAGATTTAGTTTTCCACTGCAGGATTTTTTGCTGATCTCCATAGCGACACAACGTGAAACTGTCATGACATCATAACCAACTGACAGCCCTCGCTGCCATCGTCAATTGTATTACATGGTTCTGCAGGCTGCCATTTAAAAGAAACATTTCAGTCAAGTGATACAAAAATGGCATCATGGCGCATGTACACGCTGCAGCCGTTAGCTTCCATGAATCAACGCTCCACGACCGACCAACCAGCCAGACCTGCAGGACCAAACACGAACTAGACTAGCCCAAGTATGAGAGCCGAGATGGAAGCGAAGCTAACCCAGGGAGGACCGGAGGCTACTCCACTACCCAGCATGCTCCTTTCTCTCTGATGTTGCAGAAAATGGTCATGACTATTGAGTCCACATCTTCACAGAGACCTGGATCCATCGTGGTCCAGGATCAAGCTGCTCTTGACGGGCAGACAGCAGGACAGAGAGCAGGACTCCAGGGGATGAGAGGAGGTGGACTCTGTGTCTACATCATGATGATCATGATGGGCAGACAGTCAGAGGTGATGGACAATGTTTTCCTCATGTTGAATTTTTAATGTGAAGATGTCGGCCATAGAAAGGAGTCAGCTGAGGTGGTTCATCTAGTCAGGATGCCTCCTGGACGCCTCCCATTAGAGGTTTTCCGGGCACGTCCAACTGGTAGGAGGCCCCGGGGAAGACCGAGGACACGCTGGAGGGATTATATCTCCCGGCTGGCCTTGGAACGCCTCGGGATCCCCCAGAATGAGCTGGAAAGTGCTGCGGGTGAGAGGGAAGCCTGGGTCGGCCTGCTGAACCTGCTGCCACCGCGACCCGACCCCGGATAAGAGGTGATAATGGATGGATGGATGGATGTCGGTCATATGATCTGACCAGAGAAATGTTTTTTGTTTTTACTGTTTACATTCATTATGATGCAAAAAAAACAGGATTGTACCACTGTTTTTGTGTTGCATAATGACAATAAATGATCCTTAAATAAGTGCTAATTGCTAACGCAGTAGGACGAAACTTAAGTTTTACTTTAGCACTCAAACTTTGAATTTCATCCAATAAACAAACTTATTTGAGTGCTGTATGTGGGGCATATGTCACTCAGAATGGCTCCTTGCTGCTCTATTGGCATCCTGTTACACCACCAATAAACTCATGTGTCACTAAACACTTTCCATTAGCAGGTGGCATTTACAGGCAAACAAGATCTTTGTCATCTGCTCCTGCACTTTAGCACTACACAACGTCAGCTCTTGGTGAATCCGTGATTATTGTTGCAATAACTAAATATGACATCAAAGGTTAATGATATTTTTTATCTCAGATTATTAAAGTTTTCTCCTGACAAAGAGACCATTTTATCAAGAGGAAAGAAGATAACAAGACAATAAATTACAAGTAACGTGTAATTGACGGGAAAGATATTCTTATCCCGCGACAATTAACTCTGAATCATGATGAATTACTACAAATCCCTTGAGTTCAGCCAATAATTTGTTTCATTTGCATCAATGCAGCCCTCTTTCAAAAGGTGCAGCGAATCACAGCATTTGGGAAAATTATCAGACCCTCTCCATGATTTATTATTTATATCACTGCTTTCTGCAATGTTAATTGTGAACATTAAAGCCATGTCTTTATCATCAACATCAAATCATGTGCCCCATGTATAACTTCAAAAACAAAGCTCATGGGACAATCATTTCTATATTCTACTGCTTTCTGTCACATCAATGGCAACATGAAAGGTCGTCTTTCAATGTCTTTAGTACCTGGCTGGTGGAAGCCCGGAGAGAGCTCTCTGGCCACAGCTCTAGCAATGTCAGAGTTCTGACTGGCTGACCGGGCCGCCTGGTCTGCAGCTTCTGCTTTGGCCCGGGCATGGGAAGTCCTGCGAATAAGACACACATATAGTATGCAGAGAGTTTAGCATCCAATAAGTAACCAACCTTCTTGCGCAGTGTAGTTGCCCCTATTTTTCTAAACCACATGCTATATATGCATACACACAGATATAGCTTTTTAACCTAGTTACCACCTCCCTTTTGCCTGTGACTAAGAAAGACTTCACACTGGTACGTTCTAGAAAGTAAACATTAGTCCCCTCTCAGACATCCACGCCAGGGCTGGTAGAGGTGCAGTGTGAATCATATAAGGGTTAGTTAGGTTAACCCTGGGTTAATGTGTGTGAAAAGGGGATTAAGTCATAATAGGGATGCAATAGGGCTGCAACTACTGGTTATTTTTTTTCATTGAGTCTAGGATAGGATTACATCCACATATTTCTAAAAATAAAGCATACATATACTCTCTTAGCGTTTCTGTAAAATTCACGAAAAACGCCTATCCAGACGTATCCAAAGTACATTGAAAGCTGTAGGAGAACCATTTGGAGTAAATGCGGGTTTTGGTCTCTTTTGAAAGTTAACACTCTGAAGTGTTTCCCCCCAACAGTCAGAATCACTTTAAGTGCTGCTGACATTGAGTAATATAAGTTGGCACACACATAAGTACAAGATTTTCTATTTTCTCCTAAATATTTTTGTGAAATAGATGCCTGCAGATGATTATAGCTGTGACTTATGGTCTGGAAAACACAATGGGAGCATAGCATAAAGCCTCACCTAGTCCAAGTAAAAAGTAGATGATGAAGATTTTACACATGTTTTACTAAGTTGACTAAGTTTTTACTTTAGGCGTTTTTCCAATAAAGGCCATTTGGAGACTCCATTTTAGGCCCTAATGAAAGGTGAAACAGAGGTATCATATACACATTCACTATTGCTGACACAAAGGAACTGAAGCATAAACACTTTATTGTGTTTTTTCCCCGAATTGAAATCAAATTGTGTGCAAAATGAACCAAAATCGACCGCTTGTCATCTTGCTCCTATTGGCTTACATTTGGTGTCAATCGAAAGGTTAGAGTCGAACGAACGGTTTGATATCCGGGTTGTAAATGTTCGCGGCAGAGAACGGCTTTTACAGCTACTTTTCTGAAATATTTTGTCATATCTGCCGGCTGATTTGAAATGATGCAACGGCAGTTTGTGGATATTTATGGATGTAATCACGTGTTTTGGACAACAACATTTACTGAATTGGATCGTTTGGACCTTTCTACGACGTAACAAGACCGTTTTTATTGGAATGTGATGACCTGTGGCTCAAAACGAAGCTTCATCGGTGAGTCGGCTTGATTTTGCAAACGTTTGTTTGTTTGTTGTTGTCTGACAAAAACATTCCCTGTAGCTGCTGTGGTGGTCCGATCTTGAAATGGATAGTTAGAATCACAAGAATCGTAGGTTTCCTGAAACATGCGACACTAGTACCTAACTATAAATAGATGGACGGTGAACGGTACGATCTCCAGCGCACAGTTGGCGGGAACATTAAGAGGTTATGAGTTTGTGCATCGGATAAACATATTAAAATAGCTATTATTATTTTGTATCAACTGGGCTTAAACGGGCCAACGGTATGTATACAAAACAATTAAAACAGTGTGGGTAATTTTCTTATTCTATATTATTTTCAGCTGCAGGTTGTGTTTTTTTTTGGCTTCTTGCTTTATTTATTTTTTGTTCAGTGACTAAAATCTGCTACTGGTACCCTCAATCACACTGAGGAGCACATTAATCACACTGAGGAGAGCATTAATCAATCATCCCATGGTGCATTATCCACTCAGTAATAGTGAGACAGTGAAGAGTAGAGTCGGTACTGCCAGTTCCCTGACTAGTACTGCTCTGTTAGAGATACAAGAGGGAAATATATACATGTCTACATTTGAAAACCCAGATGTAGAGGTAGCAGAACCTCTAGAGAAAATGTAAGGTTACAGGAAACTTGATTTTTAGAAAGCCTATCTTGCACATCTATATTGAACTACACGCAAAGTACTGTGTGAGGCATTTGATGTCACTGGAATCATCAAATAACGACTAAAAAGAACCCACTGTTTTCTCATGAAAGTCCAGACTCCAGGGACAATATTCACAAATATACAATATACAAATAAATAAACCCACACTAGAATTACCGCCTCCAGGTTGTATGCTTCTGCCAACCAGTCAAGTTACATAATACATCCATGTCCGTCCAAAATATCTTCACTTAATCATTTTATCCAATGAGACATTTGTGTAAAAGCAGTCCTAATTAGCACACCAATTCTTGAGTTATGGCCAAAAACACGTTTCCCGAGTGACCTATGACCATGAAAATCCATTTCAAAATGTAAAGAAGTTTCCTCCCGGTGTTTGTTGGCTATCACGTTTAGGAGAATTATTATTATTACTAGGGTCCGAGCGACTGACCCATTGGGCCTGCATCCTTCGCCATGCCTCCCTTGCCTCAATGGCCTGGTCTCCTGCCCCATTGGGCCTGCATCCTTCGCCATGCCTCCCTCCTGCCTAATGGGCCAGCCTCCTGCCTCTGTCGCCCTGCCTCCTGCCATGGCCCTGCTGATCCCCCTCCTTGCTACCTCCTTCTGTTTACATGTATGTGGTTATCTGGATCGTGGTCCATGCCTACTAATTATTCATACATTTCTGTCATAATCATTGAATGTGTTGTAACTCTGTAACGCTGTTCATCTGTACACATGACATCTATTGCTTCTGTCCATCCGGAGAGAGGGATCCTCCTCGGTTGCTCTCCTGAAGGTTTCTTCCCTTTTTTCCCCGTGAAAGTTTTTTTTCAGTTTTTTGGGAGTTTTTCCTAATTCGATGTGAGGTCCTGGGACAGGAATGTCGTATGCGTACAGATTGTCAAGCCCTCTGAGGTAAATTTGTAATTTGAGATTCTGGGCTATACAAAATACACTGAATTGAATAGAGACCTCATAGTACCATTATACCCCACTAGAGAGCTCGTAGTACCATATTATCCCACTAGAAAGCTTACAGTACCATGTTACCCCACTATGCGCTCACTAAATGAGTGGCCACTTAGACTTAAGACTTTCCTCTTTGATGGAAGTTATAGTATGCTGCTAGAGGCCTAGACTGCTGGGGGACATCTTCGGATACACTGAGCTCCTCTCTCTATCTCCTTTTGTATGAATTCATGCACCATTAATGCACATTACTAACATTGCTCTTTTTCTGGGGTGTTTGTGCTTTCTCTCCTCACAGGTTTACATGGACCCTGGTCCTGCCCAACACCTGCTGCCATTATTATTATTATTAGTTGCATTGTTATTAGTATTGCCAATACCATTACTGCTTTTATTATTATTATTCTACGGTGTCCACTGTTGCTGTTATATTTGGTAGTTGGAACTTTTCATCATGCCTACTACTCTCATTATATAAATCATTTCTGTCCTATTCATTGAATGTGTTGTAACTCTGTTATGTTGTTCATTCTGTACACATGACATCTATTGTACTCCTGTCCATCCTAATCTAGGGATCCTCCTCTGTTGCTCTGCTGAAGGTTTCTTCTATTTTTCTCCCCGTTAAAGGTTTTTCTGGCGGAGTTTTTCCTGAACAGATGTCGTATGTGTACAGATTTAGCCCTCTGAGGCACATTTGTAATTTTGGGCTATACAAAATAAATGTAATTTAATTATTGGCCATAGTACTATTTAGTGAAATCAATTTGAAATCAACGTAGAGCCACAAACAAACCAGGAAGGCCCCAGTCCAAAGGTCAGCCATGTCATCAGAGTTCTTCCACACTGACCAAGGAGAATACCAGATACAGTACACTACTGAGTGACCCCGTGTGTGTGTGCGTGTGTTTGTGTGAGTGTGTGTGAGTGTGTGCGTGCGTGTAGCTGGGGGGTATGTCAGCTGTTTAATAGCATCGCCCTCCTTGGCCTTATTTAGACAAGCACTACTTCTGACGCACATACATAGATACACACACACACATACACAAACACACACGCTGCAATCTGGCCAAGAATGTGCCTACTTGCTTCTCTCCCTCTCCCTCCAGCCCACACACCTACTCTCTTGACCTCTCTCTCTATTTTCTCACTCTCCCCCCCAACCCTCTCTCACTGCTGTTGCTCTCCTCTATGTCTCAATTCAACTAGTGCAGTGCCCCGGAAGTGCTGCTTGCATAGAACCGCTCGTTGACTGAAGGAGAGTTTGGTCGTCACGTTAAACCATCCAGCAGCCGCAGTGAACCGCAGTCGATGAGCCGCGGCCTTTAGAGTCGTTGAGGAAAATGGTAGCTTAAACATGGCCCAGAAACTAAGCTTTCTGAGATGATCTTACGTGGGACATTTTACCTGGAGATGGCGATCTCTACTTTGGTTCTGGCAATAGCTGCTGCCCTCACTGCTCCCTCGATGGCTCGGTCCACCTTCTGTTTGGTCTTGTTGTTCCTCAGCGGGATCAGCTGCTTCCTGATGCCCCGGGACAGAACGTTGTTCTTGTACTTCCCCTCTTCCTTGGTGCCTTCGGGAAAGATGGTGCAGCCGTAGCCATGGCGCTTATTGTTCAGCCACTCGCCTTCGTACTTCATGCCGTTGGAGCGCTCCGAGACACCAAAGCCGCTGCGCTTGTCATTCTTCCACTCGCCCATGTAGGACTCAGTGGTGGTGGCGTCCACGTTGTCCTCCAGAGGCAGGTAGTCATCGCCGAGGTCTCCGTCTCCAAAGCTGATGGTGGAGTTGGCGTCGCTTGAACTGATGCGGCTCATGTTGGTGTCACTGTGTGCTGAGCTGCGCTTACTCGAAATCGACGAGCGCGAGTCTGACTTGCGCAAACGCTGGAGACTCCCGAAGAGGGAGCCACGGCGGAAAAGACCCTTCTTCTTCTCGGAACCTTCTCCGTCTGAGTGGAAGTTGAGTACAAAGCCGCCGCGTGTACCGGCAGGGCTGTCTGACAGGCTGTCTCGCAGTACCGTACCGTTACTCTGCTCACTGCGGAGGGAAGACAGCGAGGTTCGGAGAGGGGAGCGAATGACAGAGGCCATGCCGTATGGAACACTTTGACGCACGCCATAGCCATGACGCATCCCACCGGTCCACTGACCCTGGTACGTACCTACAACGAGAACAGAGGGAGAAAGACGACAGTGAGGGAACTGTAAAATACAGATATTTAAAAAGAGAGAGAGGAATAAGTAACAGAATCACAAATACACAACAGAAGTCATTGAACAGAAGCATCCATGGAATCAGGGCTGGAGCGACGAATCGAGTTCATTGACAAAAACAACCAGGCAACAATAGAACAAAGTTAAAAACAGTTACACTCAAGACCGATAGGTAAAGTTGTGTTGAGTTTTATTGTGTGTTGTTAAATGTTGCTAGTGTGTTCTGCACCATTTTTTCCAAAGAGGTCAATTTACATTGAATGTGTTGATCGAAGATTTAACAGTTTCCGTCCATTATGGTGACACGCTTAAAATAAGTCTTTATCAATGCTATTTTTCAGCACGCATTTGACTGCGTATTGGATTAAAGTTCAAGATTTGCTAGTAAACAAATATAATGTGTATTGGGAGAAGCAGACTTCTCAATGAAATCGAATATAATCTGATAATATTTAACCGATTTTCAATGCATTTGGTTTGTTATAAACATGTGAAATTGAACATGATACTTTTTACTCGTTATAATGTAATTACTAGGGACAAATCAGTTCTGGCAAAACATGAACCATCTAAATAGCCAGAACTTGTTCTGGGACATGCAGGCTCCGATATATGAACAGCAAGTGTTAAGTAATATAGAATTTCAGCTTTTGTGAGTTTTACACCAAAAAAAAAAAATTTCTTCATCTATTGTATTAGGTATTAAATAATATTATAGTATTGTATTTTATACACAACAATATTGGATGATAATATGGTATATTGTATTACTTGAATAAAAGGGTTAACTATTAATGGTGGACGTTATGGTTATTATTTATTGTATCACACAAATGTTAACTTCACCTCTGATAACCACATGCAGGCCAGATCCACTTGATCATAAACATTCAAACCATCAGTGTTATTTGTGCTGTGAGCCTGAGCTATTATATAAGCACCCTTTCAGTTATTGAAGATATAAGCCGACTCAAATTGGAAATCAAATTCAGCTCAATATTTCATCAGCACAGCCCTCGACCCTGGAGCACGAAAGAGAGACTGTTTGCTTGTGTGTCAATAGTTTTCAATCATATATTGTCCTCCTTGTGATATATATTATTTAGTTTACCTAGACTGTAGTTTGTGAATGACTCTTCAGTCATCCACCCGCTGTTTAGTCTCTGTCGTATGCATTTAATGTGTTTATGTAACTCTGTAACTCTGTTCATCTGGTCACATGACATCTATTCATCTGTCCATCCGGGGAGAGGGATCCTCCTCTGTTGCTCTCCTGAAGGTTTCTTCCCTTTTTTCCCTGTCAAAGGTTATTTTTGGGGAGTTTTTCCTGATCCGATGTGAGGTCAAAGGTCAGGGATGTCGTATGTGTACAGATTGTAAAGCCCTCTGAGGATAATTTGTGATTTTGAGCTATACAAAATTAATTTTAAACCATGAGGCGATAAATGATTATTCCGATTTTGACTTTTCCGATCGCTCCTGACCGGGCTGAAGATTTCCATCCAGTCTTAGAGGTAGGAAGCCTTGTCGCCTTGTTGGTGCAACCAGCACCCGGAAACTGAGGAGCATTTTCCACCATTTGCTGATGTTGATCGATTCATCGTGAGCTTGAAAATAAAATGACAGTGCAAAGGCTATTCCTGCCAGTGAAGCTGTACTTACACTTCTGTGTTCAGGGGACAACTAACAGACAACATGCTCAAACACTGAGGAAGCTATCTGGAAGATGTTCTTACATGGCTGTTGAATCTATTGCCGCTTCAGGTAACATAATGGGGAAAGTATTGCAATATCCATATATTTGCAAGACAATGAACGGGGTGTTACTAGAAGAAGACCTGCTGCAGCTTCACATTAAAAACATTTAACTGGAGACTTTTATTATGAAGTTGTCACAGAAGGGATGATGGAAAATGTCAATTATTGCCTGACTGCTTTATTTAAAGACAATAATTCTGCCACCATAATCCGGTCCGTCGTATGAAACCGCATTTGCCACACTCTTAGCAAAACGGAAGTAAGAGTCTTCAAAATCTGCACTATGACATATTTCTAACTGGAACAGAATATTTGAACGGATAACAGTAACAAGAGGGTTTTAAATCAAATCATTCGCATTTGATTGGACCGCTAAAAGGTGGGCGGGGTCAGAATGTAGTGCGATACTTTGCTAAAAGGTGCAGATTGATTGATGGATGGACGTCATGATATTTTAGGTTGGTACCAGCAAGCACTCTAATATTTAGTTTTACAGGAAGAAAAGATCATTGGATTTTATTAGGAAAATACGAAGATATACCTCTCATAATTGATCAAAAGGTGCACAATAATACCTACGTGTGATCTAAAAGGAGTAAAAATGTTTTCTTGAGAACCCCTTATCTCTAAGTACTTTGTAGGACTACCAGTGTATAACTGCTAGTGCTGATTGTACTGCCTGAGGGTCCTCTATGTACTCTGTATTGTTCAGCATTTTTGGGGGGTTTGTTTGAGTTTCCTCATTTGTTTAAACGCTCTGTTTCATTGGGCGTTCGTCATTATGTCTGCTGTCTGGAGCCCTGCAGCAGCAACATCCCGATAGGCCTGCCTATAGTTCTGCTACATTATCCAGGACCCCCCTGTGTTTCTATTTTCATTTAAATATGTCTCACCAAAAACACCATTTTACAGGATTACATTAGAACAAACATGATTACATTGTAATTTATCCAAGTCATTTTGTAATAATGTTTTTGTAATTTTTGGAGCTTGAACGCAACTTAATGGAACTGAATGGAACCTCCGTTGAAGTTAGCAGTTTACTCCTTAACAGCAGGACTGTGATAGGGAGAGGCCTGTGGTTGGCAGAAGAGCCGTTAACTGTGATTCTTTTACGATGTAACGTTACATCCATCTGGATCTAAATAACGATTCCATGATCAGCGAACTAGTATAATCGGTGCAAAGTGAATACATGGATACATATCATCTTTTAGATACACACCTTTATTTCTAAATTACCATGGCACGTCTGTGTCGCCATTTGTCGTCCAAGTGCACCTCCTTCCTACAGAGCCCGGTAATAAAGTTAACTCATATTTTAGATTGCTCTCTGTGAGTTGATAAATGGAACGGATTGTGCTTGTTGCAGACTCTAATAATTATATTGTGATCTTTTACACCCCTCCTACGGGAGAGACCCAGTGTGCACAGTACCAAGTCCCCGTGATGGGAACACCGTAATGGAACGTGTCATTATTTATTAATTCCACCTTTTTTCCTGATTCCGTTATGTAAAACCTCCGGTAGCGCCACCAAAACCCCACATTGTACTGTGAACTGTGCTGCATTGCAATAACATGTCAGCTGTACTCTGCTAGTTGCAAGGCTAGACAACTTAGATGTAAATTGCACAATGGACAATTTAGACAGGGAGGAAAGCCAAACAGAAACTAATAAGAAAGATCTGTGAGATAAGACGTTCTTAATGATTAATTGTGTCATAATTGCCTCTATAAGCTGTGTTGACTGTGTTGTTAAGCAGCCCAAACTATGCTATCTAACTACCTGTTGATGTTCGAAGACCTATATCTGTGTCTTTCACTAATGGAGCTCTAGCGCAAGTTCAGACAGGAAGACCAGACCCCTCAGCCCGCCATCTATTCCTCACATTCCTGCCAATCATTCCTCAGCATGCTCACTCATTGTTTACTTGCTGTCATCGTCCTGCACCGTCAATCATGACACCAGCTGCGCAGATCAGCTGATCCCCTCTATCCAATAAGCACACGGAAACAATGACACGGCTAGCCAATCATCTTGCTGCTGTCTCATTTAAACATGACTGTCTCCCTACCTTCAGTTCTTTCATGCTGCTGTTACGCACCCCTCCACCTCCCCATCTCTGCCCAGATCTATCTCGTTGCTGATCGGGGCGTCGGCCCTCAATTGCAAATCTCCCCGCAGAGTCCAAGTGCCAAAGACTCTGAGACTTCATCATTTCATATCATCCGTTAACAATAACATGCATCCTTTCTTTATCTAACTGGTCTCTCCCTGATTGAACTATGTTTGCCTCAAGTCTCTCCCACCGCACCCCCATAAGGAAGCACGCTCCTCAGCTTGTCTGCCTTATTATATCGGCCTCTAGCGTGGCCATCAAGTCAAAACAAATTGCAATAATGAGAGTGCTTGCAAGTTTGGTTATACATTGTGAAATGTGCAACTAACTACATATTTTGGTCACAAATCATCAAATTCAACAATGGATCACATGGCTAAATGTATGTGAAAGGTGCCATTAGTGTAAACAAACCCACTGATAATTCTCCAACTCTGCAGCACCCTTCAGCACTACTGAGTCACAGCTGCGTTTATGTCATTGTTTTAGTTTCACTAACAAAAGGTTATTGGCTTTGGTTCAGATCATTTGCCAAATGCACAACAGATGACCAATCGGATTGTATAAAAAATGGAATGAAATCAAATATATTGTAATATTGTGGTGTACTGGTGTACAGTTGTGACGAAATGGATAAAGTGTATTTTAGACAGACTAAGATAAATATATACTGCGCTGTGTAAAGGTATGATCAGGAGGTAGAAGAATCTATGCAGTGTGAATAAAGTGTCATAGTGGTGAGATCGAGAACTCAAGACTTCAACTCACGACTCACATCAACCTGATTTCCAGCAGCAGCTGTTTTGAGAGAAAAAACTCTAAAAGGCCAACATCCACTACCTACTCTGATACACTGTTCACTACCTGATCAGGTACACCGTTCACTACCTACTCTGATACACTGTTCACTACCTGATCAGATACACTGTTCACTACCTACTCTGATACACTGTTCACTACCTGATCAGGTACACCGTTCACTACCTACTCTGATACACTGTTCACTACCTGATCAGATACACTGTTCACTACCTACTCTGATACACTGTTCACTACCTGATCAGGTACACTGTTCACTACCTACTCTGATACACCGTTCACTACCTGATCAGGTACACCGTTCACTACCTGATCAGGTACACTGTTCACTACCTACTCTGATACACCGTTCACTACCTGATCAGGTACACCGTTCACTACCTACTCTGATACACTGTTCACTACCTGATCAGGTACACTGTTCACTTCCTGATCAGGTACACTGTTCACTTCGTGATTTAGGTGCACTGTTCACTTCCTGATCAGGTACACTGTTCACTTCCTGATCAGGTACACTGTTCACTTCCTGATTTAGGTGCACTGTTCACTTCCTGATCAGGTACACTGTTCACTACCTGATCAGGTACACTGTTCACTTCCTGAATTAGGTACACTGTTCACAACCTACTCTGATACACTGTTCACTAACTGCTAAGGTACACCGTTCACTACCTGATCAGGTACACTGTTCACTACCTGATCAGATACACTGTTCACTACCTAATCTGATACTGTTCACTACCTGATCAGATACACTGTTCACTACCTAATCTGATACTGTTCACTACCTGATCAGGTACACTGTTCACTACCTACTCTGATACTGTTCACTACCTGATCAGGTACTCTGTTCACTACCTGATCAGGTACACTGTTCACTACCTGATCAGATACACTGTTCACTACCTACTCTGATACACTGTTCACTAACTGCCAAGGTACACTGTACACTTCCTGATCAGGTACACTGTTCACTTCCTGATTTAGGTACACTGTTCAGTTCTTGATCAGGTACACCGTTCACTACCTGATCAGATACACTGTTCACTACCTACTCTGATACACTGTTCACTACCTGATCAGGTACACTGTTCACTTCCTGATTTAGGTGCACTGTTCACTTCCTGATCAGGTACACTGTTCACTTCCTGATTTAGGTACACTGTTCAGTTCCTGATCAGGTACACCGTTCACTACCTGATCAGATACACTGTTCACTACCTACTCTATACACTGTTCACTAACTGCCAAGGTACACTGTACACTACCTGATCAGGTACTCTGTTCAGTTCCTGATCAGGTACACTGTTCACTACCCGATCAGGTACACCGTTCACTACCTGATCAGATACACTGTTCACTACCTCATCAGGTACACCGTTCACTACCTCATCAGGTACACTGTTCACTACCTACTCTGATACACTGTTCACTACCTCATCAGGTACACTGTTCACTACCTACTCTGATACACTGTTCACTACCTGATCAGGTACACTGTTCACTACCTGATCAGGTACACTGTTCACTACCTACTCTGATAATGTTCACTACCTACTCTGATACACTGTTCACTACCTGCTAAGGTACACCGTACACTCCCTGATCAGGTACACCGTACACTCCCTGATCAGGTACACTGTTCACTACCTGATCAGGTACAATGTTCACTACCTACTCTGATACTGTTCACTACCTACTCTGATACACTGTTCACTACCTGCTAAGGTACACCATACACTCCCTGATCAGGTACATTGTACACTACCTACTCTGATACTGTTCACTACCTGCTAAGGTACACCGTACACTCACTGATCAGGTACACTGTACACTCCCTGATCAGCTACACTGTTCACTACCTGATCAGGTACTCTGTTCACTACCTGATCAGGTATACTGTTCACTACCTGATCAGGTATACTGTTCACTACTTGATCAGGTACTCTGTTCACTACCTGATCAGGTACTCTGTTCACTACCTGATCAGGTACTCTGTTCACTACCTGATCAGGTACACTGTTCACTACCTCATCAGGTACACTGTTCACTACCTACTCTGATACACTGTTCACTACCTGATCAGGTACTCTGTTCACTTCCTGATCAGGTACTCTGTTCACTTCCTGATCATGTGCTCTGTTCACTACCTGATCAGGTACTCTGTTCACTACCTGATCAGGTACTCTGTTCACTTCCTGATCATGTGCTCAGTTCACTACCTGATCAGGTACTCTGTTCACTACCTGATCAGGTACTCTGTTCACTTCCTGATCATGTGCTCTGTTCACTACCTGATCAGGTACTCTGTTCACTTCCTGATCATGTGCTCAGTTCACTACCTGATCAGGTACTCTGTTCACTTCCTGATCAGGTACTCTGTTCACTTCCTGATCATGTGCTCTGTTCACTACCTGATCAGGTACTCTGTTCACTACCTGATCAGGTACTCTGTTCAGTTCCTGATCAGGTACACTGTTCACTACCTCATCAGGTACACTGTTCACTACCTACTCTGATACACTGTTCACTACCTGATCAGGTACTCTGTTCAGTTCCTGATCAGGTACACTGTTCACTACCTCATCAGGTACACTGTTCACTACCTACTCTGATACACTGTTCACTACCTACTCCGATACTGTTCACTACCTACTCTGATACACTGTTCACTACCTGCTAAGGTACACCGTACACTCCCTGATCAGGTACACTGTTCACTACCTGATCAGGTACACTGTTCACTACCTCATCAGGTACACTGTTCACTACCTACTCTGATACACTGTTCACTACCTGATCAGGTACTCTGTTCAGTTCCTGATCAGGTACACCGTTCACTACCTGATCAGATACACTGTTCACTACCTACTCTGATACTGTTCACTACCTACTCTGATACACTGTTCACTACCTGCTAAGGTACACCATACACTCCCTGATCAGGTACATTGTACACTACCTACTCTGATACTGTTCACTACCTGCTAAGGTACACCGTACACTCACTGATCAGGTACACTGTACACTCCCTGATCAGCTACACTGTTCACTACCTGATCAGGTACTCTGTTCACTACCTGATCAGGTATACTGTTCACTACCTGATCAGGTATACTGTTCACTACTTGATCAGGTACTCTGTTCACTACCTGATCAGGTACTCTGTTCACTACCTGATCAGCTACACTGTTCACTACCTGATCAGGTACTCTGTTCACTTCCTGATCATGTGCTCTGTTCACTACCTGATCAGGTACTCTGTTCACTTCCTGATCATGTGCTCAGTTCACTACCTGATCAGGTACTCTGTTCACTTCCTGATCAGGTACTCTGTTCACTTCCTGATCATGTGCTCTGTTCACTACCTGATCAGGTACTCTGTTCACTACCTGATCAGGTACTCTGTTCAGTTCCTGATCAGGTACACTGTTCACTACCTACTCTGATACACTGTTCACTACCTGATCAGGTACTCTGTTCACTTCCTGATCATGTGCTCTGTTCACTACCTGATCAGGTACTCTGTTCACTACCTGATCAGGTACTCTGTTCACTTCCTGATCATGTGCTCTGTTCACTACCTGATCAGGTATACTGTTCACTACTTGATCAGGTACTCTGTTCACTACCTGATCAGGTACTCTGTTCACTTCCTGATCATGTGCTCTGTTCACTACCTGATCAGGTACTCTGTTCACTTCCTGATCATGTGCTCAGTTCACTACCTGATCAGGTACTCTGTTCACTTCCTGATCAGGTACTCTGTTCACTTCCTGATCATGTGCTCTGTTCACTACCTGATCAGGTACTCTGTTCACTACTTGATCAGGTACTCTGTTCACTTCCTGATCATGTGCTCAGTTCACTACCTGATCAGGTACTCTGTTCACTACCTGATCAGGTACTCCGTTCACTTCCTGATCATGTGCTCTGTTTACTACCTGATCAGGTACTCTGTTCACTTCCTGATCATGTGCTCAGTTCACTACCTGATCAGGTACTCTGTTCAGTTCCTGATCAGGTACACTGTTCACTACCTACTCTGATACACTGTTCACTACCTGATCAGGTACTCTGTTCAGTTCCTGATCAGGTACACTGTTCACTACCTCATCAGGTACACTGTTCACTACCTACTCTGATACACTGTTCACTACCTACTCCGATACTGTTCACTACCTACTCTGATACACTGTTCACTACCTGCTAAGGTACACCGTACACTCCCTGATCAGGTACACTGTTCACTACCTGATCAGGTACACTGTTCACTACCTCATCAGGTACACTGTTCACTACCTACTCTGATACACTGTTCACTACCTGATCAGGTACTCTGTTCAGTTCCTGATCAGGTACACCGTTCACTACCTGATCAGATACACTGTTCACTACCTACTCTGATACTGTTCACTACCTACTCTGATACTGTTCACTACCTACTCTGATACACTGTTCACTACCTGCTAAGGTACACCGTACACTCCCTGATCAGGTACACTGTTCACTACCTGATCAGGTACACTGTTCACTACCTACTCTGATACATTGTTCACTACCTGATCAGGTACACTGTTCACTACCTGATCAGGTACACTGTTCACTACCTACTCTGATACATTGTTCACTACATGATCAGGTACACTGTTCACTACCTACTCTGATACTGTTCACTACCTACTCTGATACACTGTTCACTACCTGCTAAGGTACACCGTAGACTTCCTGATCAGGTACACTGTACACTCCCTGATCAGCTACACTGCTCACTACCTGATCAGGTACTCTGTTCACTACCTGAACAGGTACTCTGTTCACTACCTGAACAGGTACTCTGTTCACTACCTGATCAGGTACTCTGTTCACTACCTGATCAGGTACTCTGTTCACTACCTGATCAGGTACTCTGTTCACTACCTGATCATGTGCTCTGTTCACTACCTGATCAGGTATACTGTTCACTACTTGATCAGGTACTCTGTTCACTACCTCATCAGGTACTCTGTTCACTACCTCATCAGGTACACTGTTCACTACCTGATCAGGTACACTGTTCACTATCTGATCAGGTGCACTATTCAATACCTGCTAAGGTACACCGTACACTACCTGATCAGGTATACTGTACACTACCTTATCAGGTACACTGTTCACTACCTGATCAGGTACACTGTTCACTACCTGATCATGTGCTCTGTTCACTACCTGCTAAGGTACATTGTTCACTACCTGCTAAGGTACACCGTACACTACCTGATCAGGTACACTGTTCACTACCTGATCAGGTACACTGTTCACTTCCTGATCATGTGCTCTGTTCACTTCCTGATCATGTGCTCTGTTCACTACGTGATCAGGTAATCTGTTCACTTCCTGATCAGGTACACTGTTCACTACTTGATCAGGTACATTGTTCAGTACCTCATCAGGTACACTGTTCACTACCTCATTAGGTACACTGTTCACTACCTGATCAGGTACACTGTTCACTACCTGATCATGTGATCTGTTCACTACCTGATCAGGTACACTGTTCACTACCTGATTAGGTATACTGTCCACTACCTGATCAGGTATACTGTCCACTACCTGATCAGGTACTCTGTTCACTACCTGATCAGGTACACTGTTCACTACCTGATCATGTGATCTGTTCACTACCTGATCATGTGCTCTGTTCACTACCTGATTAGGTATACTGTCCACTACCTGATCAGGTATACTGTCCACTACCTGATCAACAGTATACCGCAGACATACACAGTTAGAAACTAGCTGTTGAACATAGTGGAGCATTTAGCAATTAAAAAGAGACTGGTCCATTTCCAAGGAGTTGGAGGAGACCAAAACAGAGGTGAACGAGAGTGAATATTCATCATCATCGTCCGGTGGATACAAACACCACTCACATGAATGATAATGTTTCTCTGTACAACTGGATGTGTAAATTGGCAAATGTTTGCTAACACATTAGCCATGTGAACTACAAAGATGATAATTACTTAATGCTGTGTTAACAGCCTGTTTCTGTTGCTACCAAGAGGCCAAATGCAGGTTTAATAGATCTTTTAAAGTATCGATATATATTTAAAAAAATAGAATATTAATATCGGTACCTCAGAAATCCATAAAAGGTGACACAAAATAGACCAGACCTTGTCTGAAACACCATTTTGAATGTCTGTTGTTTCTGCCATCAATTATGGACAATGGCAGAATTTTCTGTGAGAGAAAAACCTTTTGGAAACGATGATCTATCTTTTTTCAATACATTTTGGCATTTGGAAATGTTTAGATCCCAATGGGAAACAATCCTACACAGCCACCACTGGAATCTAATTCTAGAAATGGTATAGTACTAATAATATTAGTGTAGCCTGATCTTTGTGCAGAAATACTAACTTTAAACAAATTGAACAGACTTGTTTTAAAATTGGAATTATAACGTTATGAATGAAGCTTGGTACTATTCGGTACTGCCCTAAGAGATCATCCATCCATCCATGACCGTGTAATAATTACTGTACTTACTTAAAACAGGATTCACTTTTTCTTTTTAATGTGGAATTATACAAAAATGCTCATCTATATTGTATTTGTATTGTGTACTTCCTGTAAATCCTACAATCTTTGTAGATTGCCTTGAAACTAAATCCCCGACTAACAAGACAACACACCCACAATCATAACCACATCTGTCTGTCTGTGCAAATTTGGACAGTTTTTCTGATTCTAAAAGCACCACCAGTCAGCGTTATTGGGTGATAAAACAGTAAGGAAAGCTCAGACTCTGGTCCTTATGGCTTCAGCTGGAGAATGTAAGAATGAGCTATTTTAAAAGATGGAAGTAACTTGAGACACCGGGTCTGTTGGCTACCCAAACATAACTCCAAGCAGCTATCTTGCGCAGTAGAATACACCTCCTCCACAGTGTTCAGTATTCTCTCAAAACAGAGCTCATCTGGGCAATTCACATGAAGTGAAAACCGGAAGCATTTTGGAGTAAACTCATTCATTAAGCGGCATTCTTGGTATAAAAAATGTTTTATCTCAGTGTCTGCTGGTCCCTGGTCCACTTGCCTGAATCTTCCACCGAAGTAGCCAGTAGATATGGAGGTCTAACTCACTAAAGCTCAATTTGGATAGGACCTCAATAAAAAAGAGGACTAATTGAGAACAGTATTTCTGATGAGTCAGAGCAGCTGAGTTACGTAGTACTGTTATTAAACCAAAGTAATTAATGATTTTGTATTAATCATGTGAGCTGTTTTAAGCCAAGTAATTAGTTTCATTACGTCTCCCCTTTTTTTGCTGCTAAATTGCCTTATGTCCTTAAGGGGAAATAACCACTATCAGAGATGAAAGGTACACATTAAACAAAACATGAATTTAGTTTCAATGGAAAGTTCATAACTACTCCTGCAATACATTGAAACTGAACTGTGCACATGAAATGGTAAATGCTTAATCTTAGCTCCACAGGCTAATATTACCATAGCACTGCTTTCATTCAGCAGTCTTACAACTTCTGATTGGCAATACCCTAATGCTTTGGCAAAGAACAATTTGAGACAGTAAAGTGGATTAATTCCTGCCACATCAAGGTGCAGGGCAGAGCTAAAGATAGAGGGAGTAGAAGAGAGGGGCCCCAGAAATGGTTTCACATAACCAGTAGTGGGTAAAAGTAGCTCCACAGACCCTTTACTGCGATACAAGAGTATGATACAGCACAGGGTTTACTTGGGCGAAAGTGCTGTAGTAATGAAATACAGAGTAAGAAATGAAAGTAAACACTTGAAAGTTTGTCGTTGACGTGTTACAGTGCTCTAGCATATAGCATTGTTTTTTTTCACAAGGCCTCAAATTGAAAGGGGACATCACATCCATGAATTCACATCTTGTCAATAGTGCTACAAGCTCACTGCCCCACTAGAGAGCTGCTCACTAAATGCGGGGCTACTCGTGGTTCCTAGAGTCCTAAAAAGTAGGATGGGAGCCAGAGCCTTCAGTTATCAAGCTCCTCTTTTATGGAACCAGCTTCCACTTTCAGTCCGGGAGGCAGACACAGTCATCTCATTCAAGAATAGACTTAAGACTTTCCTGTTTGATAGTGCTTATAGTTAGGGCTGAATCAGGTTTGCCCTAGTCCAGCCCCTTGATATGCTGCTATAGGCTTATAGGCTGCTGGGGGATGTTTTAGGATACACTGAGCACCTATCTCCTCTTCTCTCTCTCCTTATGGATGAATGTACATCTCTCCATTGCACCTTATTAACTCTGCTTCCTCCCCGGAGTCGTTGTGACTTCACGTCTCATAGGGTCCATTGGACCTGGAGGTGTCTGATGCTGGTGAGCCGGCCTCCCGCGTTGGCCCTGCTGATGCCCCGCCCCCCCTCCTCTCTACCTCGTTATGTTTCATGGATTGTGGAGGTCCATTCATACATTGTCATATTCATTTAAATGTGTTATGTAACTCTGTTCATGTACACATCACATTTATTGCATCTGTCCATCCGGAGAGAGGGATCCTCCTCTGTTGCTCTCCTGAAGGTTTCTTCCCTTTTTTCCCTGTCAAAGGTTATTTTTGGGGAGTTTTTCCTGATCCAATGTGAGGTCAAAGGTCAGGGATGTTGTATGTGTACAGATTGTAAAGCCCTGAGGCAAATTTGTAATTTGTGATATTGGGCTATACAAAATAAACTGAATTGAATTGAATTGCCCTCAACCACTGCCGATCTGTCATCAAGAGGAGTGACCTTGGAAACGGCCGTATGCCCTGGTGTATATTTGGATAGCTTTTCTCCCATTAACCTAGACCAATTGTCTTCAACGGTTTCTACTTCTAAACCGTCTACCTGTCTCTTGGACCCCATCCCAACGAGGCTGCTTAAAGACGTGTTGCCTTTAATTGGCACCTCTCTGCTGGATATTGTTAATGTGTCTTTGCTAACAGGCCATGTACCACATTCCTTCAAAGTAGCTCTAATTAAACCTCTCCTGAAAAAGCCCACTCTTAATCCAGAGGTGTTGGCTAACTACAGACCGATCTCTAACCTTCCCTTCCTCTCTAAGATCCTTGAGAAAGTAGTCGCAAATCAGTTGTGTGACTTCCTACATCAGAATAGTTTATTTGAGGAGTTTCAGTCTGGATTTAGAAAACACCACAGAGACAGCACTGGTGAAAATTACAAATGACCTCCTAATTGCATCAGATAAAGGACTCATCTCCGTACTGGTCTTGTTAGACCTTAGTGCTGATAAAGGACTCATCTCTGTACTGGTCTTGTTAGACCTTAGTGCTGATAAAGGACTCATCTCTGTACTGGTCTTGTTAGACCTTAGTGCTGATAAAGGACTCATCTCTGTACTGGTCTTGTTAGACCTTAGTGCTGATAAAGGACTCATCTCTGTACTGGTCTTGTTAGACCTTAGTGCTGATAAAGGACTCATCTCCGTACTGGTATTATTAGACCTTAGTGCTGCGTTCGACACCATTGATCATGACATCCTATTACAGAGACTGGATCAGTCGATTGGCATTTCAGGTACCGCACTAAGTTGGTTTAAATCCTATTTATCAGATCGATCTCAGTTTGTATTTGTAAACGATGAAGCCTCGATGACCACCAACGTTAATCACAGAGTTCCACAAGGTTCTGTGCTTGGACCAATTTTATTTACCTTATATATGCTTCCTTTGGGCAATATTATCAGGAAATACTCCATAAACTTTCATTGTTATGCAGATGATACTCAATTACATCTATCGATAAAGTCAGATGAAACCAACCAACTTGCTATATTTCAAGCATGTCTTAGAGAAATAAACACCCCAAGCCAGGGGCTACATGCAGGAAGCAGGGGCAAGGAGCCAGGACCAGCTGTCATGTTCTATTTTATTACATGAATCTTCACTCGTACTAATAAAACTATTTCTATTGCTGATGCAACTCGTAACCACTATTGCTACTGCTACCATAAAAGTCCTTTACACACCGAGGGCGTGGGGAATAGATAACACAAAAATGCAAAATACTTGAATATTTTGCATTAAAACTATTCATACCGGCAGCAATGCAAATTTGCGAAAGTTGCGGCAGCAGCCCCTTTTCTATAAATGAATAGATTTGTACAGGAGGAGGACCAACTGAAGATCCTGTTGACCCAGAGCAGCTTTTGGCAGTCTGTCTGAGGTCAACTATTCTGTCGCCTAAGCAAATGTAAGATATTTTATTGAGTTTCCTTTTAGCAAAATGCTCTGAGTGAATTTGAGTTTCCTCTGCTAAACAGTTATGTAGGGCTTTTATTGTGAGAGTACATTGACCACTGAAAAAAGAAAAAGGTCTCTCACCTTTACTTCCAGAACATGGCTGACCACCTGTTGGTGTCCCTCAGTTCATTCAGTTCAGTTTTAAGTACATTAAAATGTTAGTAAATGGAATAATTTGATTTGCTTTCTGTCTCTGTGTACTGTGTTTATTTACAGCAGCATCTAGTCAGTGATTCAGAATAACGCTGGCATCGTTGTTGCTCTCTCTAGCAAGAGCAGTTATTACGCTTGCTAGCTTCAGAGAGGCAGGGGGTGCGTGAATGGCTAAAAGGTGAGAGGGCAGTGACATGAGAAGTGACATTATGAAAAACGTGGGGACATGGCATTAGAAATGTCATTTTAGTCAAAGTTAGGTCCCATGACAGGTGTCTCCAGAGGGCTCCGGTAAAATGGTGCATTACAACATATTAAAGTTGATGTCAGAGCCAAGTAAAAAAATTAATATAATTAAATGGGGGTCATCTGTTCAAGTCCAGCTTAGACTAAGCCCAGAGTGTGGACTGGTAGAGGTTCTGGTTCACATCTCTCATTAATGCATGTGTGCATTTCAGGCCTGTGTGTGTAAAATGGGGCAACAATGGGAAATAATAAAATGTTTTTCTTCTACAGTGTGTCATGATGAAATATTTGAGAGAAAACTGCCGTACAGAAATAAAAAATATACCATAGAAAGTAGGCATTCTGAAATCAAATAAAGTAAAAATAAAAAATAAATTATATTTATTAAATGTAATGATTTCTTCAGTCTTAATAAATTGTTGGTTCATTTGTATGTTTTACACAAATCACTGTACTTTCTAGGACAAGTGGACATCATATGGTTGATATCATCCCCTCATTTTGGAACACAAAATGTAGAATTTCCTAAATGAATTGCATACGTGCTTCATATATAACTTCTTAATAAAACTCAATAATAGTATGAACATAAGTTCACTACAAACACAATGTTGCACCTGTGTTGTGCATGCGTGAACGTGGGTTTGTTAATCAGGGATAAAGGTTGATGTGTGGTCAGTGGGCACGAGCACATGTTTTTGATACAGTGTCGTTTCTATAAATAGACTAAATATGGTCCAACATTGAAAACAATCCTCTACTTGCGTCAGGATCTATGTCCCCAATGATGTCCCCCTCTCACCTCCATCACCGTACGTCTCCACGCCATATCCGTCCTGCAGTCCGTTACTCCAGGTGCCCTCGTACCTGGCCGGTGTGTTCAGGCTCTGCCGGACTCCGTACCGGCCCTTGAACCCGTGAGTCCACTCTCCCCGGTATATCCACCTTCCCTTGGTTTCTACGCCGAGTCCGTGGCGTTTCCCTTGCGCCCAGTAGCCCTGGTAGACGTTCCCGCTGGGCCAGGTGTAGACCCCGACCACCTCGAAGCCGTTGGACCACGAGCCCGAGTACTCGCCCTGGCCCTTGGGACCGGTGCACACACCCTGGCCGTGGGCTTTGCCTTCCTCCCAGCCTCCGCAGTAGGTGCCACCATCGTCAAAGTCGAACCGACCTCCCGTCATTCAGAAAACGGAGGGTAAAAAGTGCTACGCGGTGGCTTATTATGAAGTCCAGAGTCTGCGAGTTGTTCTCAGATGCGCGGTGATGATGACAGGGAAGCCCCGGTGTGAAGAGGAGCTCCCGGCGGAGGTGTGAGGGAACGGGGAGTGATGGCGGCTGGGTGCATCAGCGGTGCAGTGACGGTTACTGAAAGCGGGACGTGGGAGGGTGAGAGGCGGCCGCCACGGCTGCCAGAGTCGCTCCACTGCTGAGTGCTGGAAGACTCCCCCAGTGAAGGCTGCACAAATGCACGCGATGTAACGGGAGGGATTTCCTGTTTGTGAGGTTTCAGAATAAAAGCCGGTCATTAAACTGCTGTTCTCGAGTGTTGCAGGAGGTGAAATAACAACAGTTAGGATGGGGATTCATATCGTCTCCACAATAGTGGCATTGTGATATTAGCATATTACCCAGAAATTACTGAAAAATGAATTGTTCATAAAACAAAAAAATGTAGACTACAACACAGCAATAAACTATCCACAATCCAAACATTAGCACTTGTTACAATTGCTGGCCCTTTTATTGCTGTGTGTCAATTTGTTTTCAGTGATTTGATTAAAGGTCTTGAATTTTGACAGAAGGCCCCTCTAGAGATTGTGGAGCTTATATAACCCCTGAGTAAGACCTAATGTCAGTTATCCACAGTGCCTGTTTTTTATCGCTTGATGAAATAAAATGTTCAAGACTAAAATATGTCAATTTCTGTCTGCAACCAATTGTGTAGGGTATAAATGAAATGCACCTAGGCTTACCCTGTTCAAAGCTGTTAACATGGCTGATATCTAAATTTAGAAATGACACCAGCTGTTGCCCAAACTGCACATGTAATATTAGCACCAAAGAACTACAGTGGAAATAAAGGTGACCTTCAAGAAACTAATTGTTGAACAAATAAATTGTTATTCAAATAGCTGGTCATAGCTATAGTGACATTATTTTATAAAAAATTTGGAAATGGGCTTTTACTTTGAAAGCAAAAACAGGACTCAACCTGTACCTTTCCGACTAACTTTGACCAGCTTCATGTGAGTCTGTAGGCCTTTCACACGATCACAGAAGAGGGTGATCAACAGGTTTCATGAAGGTCTTATATCTGTTTATTCAATTAATATACAACAATATAAACATCAGTTTATTGTTGAGAGAAACAGCTGTAATCGATTTCTATGAACGCAGTGCTAATATTATTCTGCCTGGTACATGTACCTTGGTATGTAAAACAAAACAGTATATAACAGACGCCAATGCATGAAGCAACTGAACAATACTCTGAAATACATGATCTTTCATATGCACAAACCCCCCATGTTAATTGATTGATGATTATATATAACTACTTATGTATACATGTACAAGGTATGGTAGTTATTATTATAATAACTATGTCATAATTTGGAAGTCATTGTAAATATTTATTAGTAATGTAAGATTTTGTTTTATTCTTTGTGGGACTCTTATTTTTTAACAAATGAGCTAATTCAATTCTATTGCAGGAACATATGAACTAGAACATATGATAAAGGCCTCCAGCTAAAACCATAGTACTGCTTTCATTCCCCTATCATGGTAAATGACATTAAACAATTTGAGGCCTCTGAACACCTCTTAGTTTATACTCCTTGTGACTTTATAAAGCACTACAGGACCTGCTCTGTGCCGCCTGCTTTCAAAAGTAACAGATACAAAAAAGAAGATTGTAGTTACAGATTATTTCAGAGGAGCGGTCCAAAGGAGTCATATTCATGACTTCTAAACTCAAACCAGCTAAAGAATGAAGACAACAGCAGTCCACAGAATGACAGCTGCTCTGGATACAAGGACCACTCAAAGAGAGACTGACATCTCAATGCATTGCCAAACACTGCCATCTTCTGGAACATCTAGTTTTCACAGATCAGTCTGCTGCTGAGTTCTCAAGTTCTCAGGCGACCCAGATTTTCCAAAATGTTCTGCAGTGACGTAGATATTATATTTAGAGTGTCATTTTATTGTCAAAGCATTTGCACGGTTCCCAAACTTTTTTTTATGGAGGTTGAATGGCATGTACTTTATGTTATATACTAACACTATTTTACTACTACTTTTACAAAAGATTACCCCAAAAAAGGCAACGAAACAACAACAAAACCATGCAGAATATTAAATATGCCTTATTTTCTGGTTTGACCTTAGCATCCCCTTAGCCGCTTAGAGCATCAGCCTAAATGGCTTCAGCATGTGAACCTTCAGCATTTCATGGCAAACATCATCCTCACTTGGCGTCTTTCCACTGAGAAAGGGAAATGGGTGATTCATCAAACTCTGCCTCCACCGCCGAGGACGTGTTAGTTGGGTCCAGGAGTTCCTCAAGGTTTCCAACACTTGCCAATATCCCCAATCCTGTTCTGCAGTTCTTCTTACCTGCTGAACACAGTGTGAGATGAGTCCTTCTCCATAGCCTCCCTAATCCGTCCCACACCTTGGATTTTGCTGTGGTGACCATTGTAGCCCTTCTGACCACCTTGCTGCTTTAAGAGCCTCATCATGACAGGCACCAATGACATTGTGAACACAACTTGAAGGTGCCACCCCCACAATGTAGCTTTTGAATATGGCCCACTCGGAGTCCATGTCCCCACCCTCCTATGCACAAGAAATTATTCCGGAGGTGGGAGGCTCTCGAGGACAAGGGTCTCAGATAGATGTTCCCTTTTCGCCCTCACCTCACGTCAAGTCTGCCCTTTAGCCTCCTCTGCCATCTGATCCAACCAACCACCAGTTGGTAAACAGTTGACAGCTTTTTCAATTCAATTCAGTTTATTTTGTATAGCCCAATATCACAAATTACAAATTATCCTCAGAGGGCTTTACAATCTGTACACATATGACATCCCTGACCTTTGACCTCACATCGGATCAGGAAAAACTCCCCAAAAATAACCTTTCACAGGGAAAAAAGGGAAGAAACCTTCAGGAGAGCAACAGAGGAGGATCCCTCTCCCCGGATGGAAAGATGCAATAGATGTCATGTGACCAGAATGAACAGAGTTACAGAGTTATATAAACACACCTCCAGGTCCAATGGACCCTATGAGACGTGAAGTCACAACGACTCCGGGGAGGAAGCAGAGTTAATAAGGTGCAATGGAGAGATGTAAATTCATCCATAAGGAGAGAGAGAAGAGGAGATAGGTGCTCAGTGTATCCTAAAACATCCCCCAGCAGCCTATAAGCCTCCATCCATCCATCCATTATCACCCGCTTATCCGGGGTCGGGTCGCGGTGGCAGCAGGTTCAGCAGGCCGACCCAGGCTTCCCTCTCACCCGCAGCACTTTCCAGCTCATTCTGGGGGATCCCGAGGCGTTCAAAGGCCAGCCGGGAGATATAATCCCTCCAGCGTGTCCTCGGTCTTCCCCGGGGCCTCCTACCAGTTGGACGTGCCCGGAAAACCTCTAATGGGAGGCGTCCAGGAGGCATCCTGACTAGATGCCCGAACCACCTCAGCTGACTCCTTTCGACACGAAGGAGCAGCGACTCAACTCCAAGCTCCCCCCTGATGTCCGAGCTCCTTACCCTATCTCTAAGGCTGAGCCCGGCCACCCTACGGAGGAAGCTCATTTCGGCCGCTTGTATCCGAGATCTCGTTCTTTCGGTCACGACCCAGAGTTCGTGACCATAGGTGAGGGTTGGAACGTAGATCGACCAGTAAATGGAGAGCTTTGCCTTCCGGCTCAGCTCCCTCTTCACTAAGACGGACCGGTACAGCGCCTGTTTTACTGCTGCAGCCGCACCGATCCGCCTATCGATCTCCCGCTCCACCTTACCCTCACTCGTGAACAAGACCCCGAGATACTTGAACTCCTTCGCTTGGGGTAGGCAGTTTGCCCCCACCTGGAGGGAGCAATCCGCCGGTTTCTGGCAGAGCACCATGGCCTCAGATTTGGAGGTGCTAACTCTCATCCCTGCCGCTTCGCACTCGGCTGCAAAACGCCCCAGTGAATGCTGGAGGTCACGGTCCGAGGAGGCAAACAGGACCACATCATCCGCAAACAGCAGAGAGGCGATCCCGAGACTCCCGAACGGGGATCCTCTCCGCCCCCTGGCTGCGCCTAGATATCCTGTCCATGAAGGTCATGAACAGGACCGGTGATAAAGGGCAGCCCTGGCGGAGGCCAACACCCACCGGGAACGTGTCTGACTACCGAGGAGACGAACACAGCTCCTACTGCAGGCGTACAGAGACTGGATGGCCCGTGCCAACGGGTCCGGCACCCCGTACTCCCGCAGCACCCCCCACAACAACCCCCGAGGGACCCGGTCGAAAACCTTCCCCAGGTCTACAAAGCACATGTAAACTGGTTGGGCAAACTCCCAGGACCCCTCCAGTAATCTTGCGAGGGTAAAGAGCTGGTCCACTGTTCCACGACCGGGACGGAATCCGCACTGTTCGTCCTGAATCTGAGGTTCGACAAGCGGTCGGAGCCTCCTCTCCAGCACCCTGGCATAAGCTTTTCCCGGGAGGCTGAGCAGTGTGATACCACGATAGTTCGAGCACACTCTCCGGTCCCCCTTCTTGAAGATGGGAACCACCACCCCGGTCTGCCAGTCCATGGGCACTGTTCCCGACCCCCATGCGACACTGAAAAGGCGTGTCAACCAAGACAGCCCAACAATGTCCAGCAACCCGTATGTGACGACAGGAACCTGTTAATTCAATTCAATTCAGTTTATTTTGTATAGCCCAATATCACAAATTACAAATTTGCCTCAGAGACTGTTAGAGTCTGCCTCTCTGTCTGGACCTGGAGCGCCCCAAGGAACTGCCGGTTTGTCTCCACCTGGTCCCGCTGCTTGGCTGCGATTACACCCAGCATCTGCCCGAACGCGATGAACGGCTGGGCCGGCAGATTCGGGTGTTGTTCCTCTCCTTCCATGTGCTCTTTTAATTAAGGGGTATCCACGTTGGGCTCCAGTGTAACACGCTCCTGTCACATCCCCCCGAGTTTACCCCGCCCAGCATCAAAGAATGAGCACACTCGGGATTTCGTTAGTAATGTTATATATTGTCGGTGGCAGACTGTGCCTCTGCTCCCCTGTCCAGCAGCTCCATCCCATAGGGAAGAGACACACAACATCTCATCCCCTGCAGCTGTGGCCAATTAGGCCAATTAGGCCTCTTCCCCTGAGCCACTGCCCTCTGTAGCTGAGGGAAATTCTTCTCTCCATTAAACCCATCATAGTTATTAAGGAGCAGTGGACTGCAGTGAAGCGCCCGGGGAGGAACTGGGGGTTCAGTGTCTTGCTCAAGGACACTTCAACATGCAACTATGGGGAGAGGGGGGATTGAACATTAACTTTGGACAACAACTTGTGTTTAAAGTTACTTTGTTGTGCTGAAGCCTCCAGACAAAGTGAACTATGTTCATAAGTCTCACATACAGTTTGTTATATTTCTGGTTTCAATCTGCTCAGTGCAACATGCGTGGCTCCGTCAATAATAGAGGAGGCACATATCTTTAGACGAGCGGAGCGGAGCGCTGCTTCTGGGGCGTTCTCTGGCTCGTCTGTTGTAACCTCAAGCTGTTTGGAGAGGCTGCGATCGGTCTTGAATTCAAGAAGTCATGTCTTCAAGTCATGTGTTTTTGGATAAATGCCAGACATAATTTCAAACTGAACATCAGTAAGCTGCCTGTAATCAATCAGAAGGAATAAAGTACAATTCCTGTAGATCAGAATTAGTTTAACTCGCCATGCCCATTTACAAATATAGGCCAACTTTAGCTTCTCTCTTGATCTATTCCCTCAGTAAACATTGTAAACATGAGTTCATGGTCTTTAACTGACATTTTATGAATTATGACACTTTAAATAATGTTGTCCTTAAAAGTACAATGTGTAAGATCTGGCCATGAAAAAAAAGAAGAACTTAACAGAAGTTGAAGATATTACAATGTTGACGTTATGTCGAAGACATCCATGTATTTGTGTTGCAGATATATCTCCTGAAATAAGCATCGCGAGGAGATGACACGAGCGGTGTCCCCGGGAGACGGACCTTCAGTTAGCAGTTAGCTGTAGCAACACCCATACGGTGTTCTGATCCCCAGCATTAACTGAAGGTCTGTCTCCTGGAGCTCCTCCGCTGCTCTCCTCCCAGTGAAGTAGTCTCTCTGCCGCTACGTCAGTGACACAGTAAACACACAGCTTGCTTCCTTAAACTGCAGACCAACTCCATACCTGAAGATTATAAGATAGCAGTGTTATTTGGACTGGCTCTCAGACTGTCAGCAGTGTGATTGATTGTATGGACCCAGTAGTAGAGGTGAAATGCTGCAGAAAATTTCTTAAATGTCTCATAATTCATTTTAAAAAATGCACACTATCCAGAAAGTGCAACATATGTGTATGTTTCAATGCCATATACTGTATTCACATATACAGTAATTCAAGGATGCAAATCATTTATTGTCATTATGCAATACAGGTATGCAGTTGTAGCCCATTTTCAACACAAGAAAAACATGACAAACAAAACAAAAACAGGAGTATATATATATAAATGTACCTGTTTCTGGGCAGATCATATGGCCGACATCTTCACATTAAAATTTAAACATGAGGAAAACATTGTCCATCACCAGCACAGCTCCTCTCATCCCACCGGAGTCCTGCTCTCTGTCTGTACAGCTTCATCTGGAATAGCCAGCAGCATGCTGGGTAGTGCAGTAGCCTCAGGTCTTAGCTGGGTTAGCTTAGCTTCTGTCTCGGCTCTCCTCCCTGGGGCAATCTGGTGGAGTTGGGTCCTGCAGGTCTGTTGGCCATGGGCGGTGATCGTCTCATATATTCTGTCATATGGCGTTAGTGCTCCTGTAATAAACGCCCAAAAAACTGGAGCAAAGAAAATGGAGCAAAATTCATGGGCGCTGCAGCATGTGCATGTGCCAACGATGATGTATGTACTTTCTATATAATGTTTTTTTTTCTCTATTACATTCTGAATTCATGGCTTCCCCTTTCACTGTGCGTAATTCCATGTGTGTACGTGAGTATAGACACAACATCATGACGACGTCTCGTTAGTGACAGGAGGATAAAAAGTAGTATTCCTTTGCTTTAGTTGAAGTGAAGTACACCTGTAACACTAGATGGTGGCAACAAGCCACCTGGATTTAAACAAGACAAGGAGAGACATATGAGAGACTATGAGAGAGACAGAGCTGTCAAAGGTCTGGGGAAAAAAAGAAAGAAAAGTGTGGAGGCCAATAAATGGAACACCTTGAGTCTTTAGTGATCGAGCACCGTAACTAATTCATTTATTTCCTTTACTGAAGAACTCGAATCCTTAAATATTACTCCAACAATATGATACAATGCATTGTTTGTCTCATGTGTTTCTCAAAAACATGTCAGAGTGTTAAGAGTTTTTATGGAAGTGATGGCAGGTGTTTTCCTGTTTAGCCTCACGATGGCGCTGTTGTCTCTTCGAATGAATACAGACAGCGATGAAACAGGGTGTTTGTAAGAGCTCACAGGCACATGATGGAATGATCTTGTTAGGTTTAGATTAAAGCAGCACTTTGATACTGGAGGGTTTTGAGAGAGCGGCCCTGAAAATGAAGATTGTACTTGAAGCTACTGATGATGAGGAATTGTTTTTGTTCCGCTTATGAATTAGAACTTTTTTAAAAAGCAGAAGAGGACCATGGAAATAATGAAGATGGCAGGATCTAGCGACCACGGCCAGAAGATCACAAGGGTTACAATTTCCTTGGACGCTCAAAAAGGTTTCCCCACAAACAGAAGCAGCTCAGCTGAAAACACTCCAGAAACCTGCTGGAGGTGCCATCTGTCCATCTGCTCCACTGCAAAACAACCATGTTGCAATGACCACCAGTGAGTCAAGGGCACTGTGCTGACTAATTTGGGTTAGGTGGGTGCCAGTCTGAGAAGTTAAGAGTAGCCTATGTGTAAGATAGAACAGTATGAACATGCTGAAATATATGAATGAATTTCTTAAAGCTTTCCTGCTCCCAGTTGACAGACAGGACAGAAAGGCCCGTCTGTCACAACCCTGAATATTACGCCATTAAATAATGAATGTGCAGCAAAGCATTACTACTGTAAAATGTACTGTCCAAAAAGAGGTGGCCAACATTATTTTTCTTCCCTGTGTGGTATAAATGCGTCTTCAATTGCTTGAAGCGAGAACAAATGATCAGAGCCCTGCAGCGACTGGCGATTGACTGGGTTATGTTCCCCCATTAAGGTCCAGGGGATGAGGGGAGTAACAGTGTCAATAAATACAGGGAAAAGAGTCATTGGCAACGGATAAATAAACAAAATAGTAATTTATTAACAATAAATTGAAAGGAAAGAGGAGCTGAAGGAGGCTTCTGGCCACGGATGGGGCAGACTACGTAGGAAAAACTTTCATCCAACCGGTAAAACTGGCCAGTCATGTTGAGACGGCTATATTTGTGTATAATTTATCTTTTTCAAAATCAGAAGTCAGATTATTTTCCAGCTACCTCACCTCAACTCTGAATTCAGACTCCTAAGGGTCGGTAACGTTTTGTGATCAGCCAACTTAACGATGTGGTTGGAGCTGTGTTTAGCAGAGCAGTTGTCGGGTTCAGGATCCAGTTCAGAAGGGGGTGTTCAAACCATAGAAATAAAACAGGAGTAAAGGGACATTCCCATTTAAATCAATGTGGATGGTCAGAGTGGCGGCCATTTTGATTTGTCTTGTTGCCATTGCGACCGCAAAACAGATGTATGGCCAGCAGCAGACTCACTGAGGGGGTTCTACAGAAACAACTGAAAATTAATCCAATGTAATGCTTCATCCACCTTGTCACAGAAAAGGAAAGCACACTGCTATCAAGAGATGAGTGTCAACCTTGTTCAGCTCATGTTCTGTCACCAGTGTAGCATTAAAACATGGTGGACAACTGGCTAGAAGTGACAGAAAATGAGCCAATCAGCGGACAGAAAACTTGCCCTTAAAAGACCAGAGAGCAGGGTTATTCCTGCAAAATGAATTACTGGAACAGGGTGAAAAGTTGAAAAGTTTGACCTCTTTATCATCAATTTCCTTGTTTGCTGTTTGTTATTTTCCATTAAAAAGACAAATATTTGACTTCAACTACCCTAACCAGCAGAGGCTGGTGTTCTGGCTTTGTACAGCATTTATATCAGTATATTATATTCTATAAAGAATGTCTGAGCCCCAGCTCTCAACAAAACTCTGATGGGTATCTTCATGGAAACCATTGTCTTCTAACAAGCACTGCCTCTGTGGATTTATCCCTGCCAGGAGGATCATGTGTCTGAGTGAGTGAGCGATTAAAGGAGCGTGCACCTCTGCGTCTGTCCATGATTCATTTGCATTCCGCTTCAATAAATTGCATTATATTTTGGGAGGCCATTTACGCCTGCTTGCTCAAGGACCTCTCGTGGGAACGGTTGCTCACGCGTTCTCAAAAGCTCTTTTATTGCCTTTTCATCCTTCCATCGACTACCTGCTGACTCCTCAATCACTACTCTTTTACGAAGCCCAGGGAGTGACAGGGAGTTAGCCACTTGTGGCTTGTATTCATTCAATTAGCTATCATCTATTAAACGTGATACTAGTTCATTGCAATAGCCTGCTACATCTGAGAACATGACTGCTACATAACTGATAAAAGCAAATTATATAAAATTAGAAAAGGAAATGGTCAAAATTACAAAAAGATTAGTCTATCTGAGTATAAAAGTGTCATTTTAAAATACCAACAGGAGATTTAGCATTGTAAAAAATAGTAGTTTGCAAGTAAAATACAATTATATATTAGATATTACACCAGTAGTTGTGGTCATGTTTTAAAACATATCTTGTCATGTGAAATTCTACTTTAGAACATTCTAGGAACAAATATTAGTGGGACCACGACAGAAAATTGGAAATGAAAATGAAGACTGACATCAAGGAATTCCCATTATAATCCTGATTAAATCCCAAACTATTTTGCTTGTACAAAGTGTTTGCTTGTGCCAGTTGAAGCGACGCTACACATGTATGTGTGTGCACATGATCAACAGGATTAAGTATTCACGTTGATTCTTGTTCAGATTTGCAAAGACTAATTCCGTCCACTGTGATTTTGTGTGAGTCAGTGGTCTCTCTTTAGCAATTATAGGAGATCTTGTACCTGACTGATCATTGTTTCCTTTGTAATTCCCCAGCTACCCCCATCTCTTTGATTCATTTGACTTGAACACAGCCAGTCTGACTGCACTCCCAGCACCACAACACACTCCACTGACTTCTTCTTCCAGTTGAGTCCTCTATTGTCGGACAAAGACAATAAAGAGTACAGAGCTTTGTCACATGGTGCAACAACAAGTGGTAGAGAGGTAGATGAAGGACGAGGGAAGCCTTACTTTATTATCTTCTATTACATTTTGAATGGTCGACTGGCGTGTACATTTAGCCTTTTCCTTTACACGACATGTTCACCCCCAATGTTGAAGCAATTGTGAGTATCTCTATGGGAAGGTTTGATTTGATGGTAATCTTTCTGAGAACACAAATTACATCCAATAAATTTTAACGTTTAGATTTGAAATAAGTCCCTCACTGTATTTCATTGAACCAAAGGCAACACTTTACGTCGTCTCTTCAGCAATAATGAGTTGTTTTTTTTCAAATTGATTCTTGAGTGTCCTATTACAGCCCAGCTGGAGGAGAGGAGAGGTTCTCACAAATGAGATTTGATTGTCTTCCACCCAGGCAGCACCATAGGATGTGAGGAAATAAAACAGTTTGAAAAGATTCGCCAGCTGACTACCTGCTCTGCTGTTATCCTGACTGCCAGTCTCCCTTTATGTCTGTATTTCTAAAATGCCTCTGTTCAGTCTGTGTGCTGACAATGTCTGCAGCAAAAAGTAAAAGATATGGCAGGTTTGTCACATATCCTTGGTGCTTTCCACTTAGCTAAGTGTGCTTCCTTTCGTCATCGCCGCTCCATCGTCCAGCCTGTGGCACACAAATCAATCAAGGTCTGCTTTCATTTAGGATTCTCCAATCACTTAGTTAGAACTGAGGGGAGAGTGCACTGGGACACACCATCAGTCCTGCAACTTCATGTCATTGGGTCTCAACATCAGACAGTCTTGTCCAGGCAACCAAGCCACAGTCTTGATGCCCAGCAGATCCTTATCCTCCATGGCTCAGAAGCTGCTCCATGTCTTGGTTTTTGGTTTAACTGCCTTCAACATGGCGGCCTGGTAACACAATGTCATTTTACAACTAAACAGTCCACTACAATATGTTTCTGCCATGCAGGAACCGAATATTGATTTGTTTTTGTTCAACAGTGCCTAGTTTGACTTTTTAAACTGAGTTTCGTGAGCCTGCTGCCTTGAAATGGATGAACTTCATTTGCGTAAAGTTGAGGTTGAGTCACCGCGTTGTTTCCATCATGCAAGCCTCTCCAGGTCAAAATGCAGCTGCCAATCACTTGGTTGGGGCTTCCTCATTGGGTGGAGGTGCTCGCTGCTGACGACTGATGTAGTCGACCAATTCCTTGCAACTTCCGCATCTGGTCCTGAGACTAGCAATACCGGCCTTCTTCCCAGGCTTTTGTGCAGCTACTTAGTGCTCAAATGTTTCCCATGTATGAAGTCGTAGCGTTACCTTACTCATGCTGGAGGTTGGGCAGACTTTAAAGCATGGATCATGAACATGTCAGACCACAAGAGCTCAGCACTGCTGCCTCCCCCACACATCTCTCGCACAACCACGGCATTTACATTTTTGGTTCGAAAAATGAAATGTCTTAACAACTATTGATTGGATAACTGTGACAATTATTAGAGGATGAATTGAAATAGCGTTGGTTATCCCTTGACTTTTGACTGTAGCGCCATCATCAGGTTAATGTCTCAAAGTGTCCAATACTTTAGTTCTCACAGAAATTTGTGAAATGAGTTTTCTTCTGAACAAAGTGCTATCCTCTGGGACTGTCCTTGGAGGAATGCCTACAAAGGATGAGGAAGTAGTCCACGTTTTGCACCTGAAAGCAGAGATACATCTTAATACAGGGAAAACACAAGTTGCCCTGCTGCACTACCCTTACAACTTTGTATTGAGTACTAAACACAAAGTACAGCTGAGGCTGATGGAGATGTCAGCCTGGTCTCATTAAAACAAGTGAAATGTACACCACCTATTAACTTGGTGTTGGCACCAGGGAAACAAATTAAGTTGAGGTAACAAAATTACTTCTTAGGAAACGAAAGAAAAGATCATAGATTGGGTCAAAATGACTTGCATATCTTAATAATTTAAAATGAGTCAGACATGACTATTTAATACATAACATAACTTGTGCAGCCAACGTAATAAAACAAATAGGTAAATTGGACCATTGCTTCGAGAAATAACTTTAACCTAAAGTCAATGTTGACTTTTTTTAAATGGCTTTTAAAAAGTCAACATTGACTTTAGGTTTCACGTGGGACATTAACACCAATCTCCTAGGTGAGAGTCCCATGTTTGACCGATCCATCCAATCTGGCCTCTTATCTATTCATAATTTGTGTCCATATCAACAAATGTCAATCTTTTGGATATGTAACATAACTTATATAGCCGACCTAATTTAAAGTAAGTCATGAGACACTACTTTTGGATATGTAATTTAGTAAAAAAACTCAGACTTGACTTTTGGTTCTAAAACATAGCTTGTGTAAAATAGGTATATTGGACCTATACATAGCTCCTGGCAGGCCTCCAATGATGTCAAAGAGGATACTAGTGTATTTGGGTGAATATCAGCTATGTTATGATGTTGGAATCTGATATTTGGCACTACTGTTAGAAAGATTAATATTGAGTTGTTAAGACCCAAAAGCATATGGAGGAAGAAGGGGTGACTGGCTTTGGACAGGGTTGTGCTGGAAACATATTTCTGTATGTCTAACACAAAGCCAGCGGGGTCCAATAAACAGATGGACAATTTGTAAGTGTAATAATATCACCTTAAACTTTTATTAGAACATGTCACTTGACAGTGAGTCCCACATAGTATGTCATACAACACTACATACGATTACAACCACCATACAAAAAAAACAAAAAACACAACAACAAAAAAAAACAATATGTAATACAAGTGTATCATTTTGACCAATAGATTGTGACAGGTGACCATCTTGCAAAGTAAATGTCCATCTGGAGTCGTAGACTTGCAGTTAAACTTTCCATACAATTCACAGCCTGGAGCCTCTGGGCCCACTGGTCCAGGAGGGGCCAGGAGGGGTCTGAGCCAGTTAACTGTGATCATTTTGTGTGCAATTAACATCATAGCTCTTATTATATACAGTTTGTTTTTCCATAGCCCCCTTGTGTAGTTCCCAAAATCAGTTGTTGTGGGTCGATCGAACTGTCTAAGTTCAAGATCTCACTTATCTCCCTCTTTACTTCCTCCCAGAACTTCTGCAATTTAGGGCAATCCCAGAAAATGTGAGAAAAGTCTCCTATTAGGCCACAACCTCTCCAGCAGAGAGGGGAATACTTCTTGTCATATTTAGATATTACTAAGGGTGTTTTAAAATATCTCATCCTTAGCTTCCAACTAAATTCTCTCCAGGTTGGACTACTTAAACATTTGTGCCAATACAACCAAGAGCATTCCCAATCCTCATCTGCAATAATGAGGTTAGCCTCTTATTCCCATTTACCTTTTATATCCAGTGTGTCAATAGATGTATCCATGTGAATTCTACTGTATAAACAGGATATTATATGTTTTGTTTGGATTCGATACTCAGCTATCCCCACCCAGTACTCCTCAAAATTGCCTGGTATGTTTTTAATTTTGTCCCAATCCTTGTGTGTGGTCAAATAGTGTTGAAGTTGGAAATATCGGAATAGATCTTTGGCTTCATTACCATACTTTGCTTGAAGTTGTGCGAAAGCCATGAGAGTCATTCCTACAAATAATTGATTTATTGTGGTCAAACCCTTCTCCGCCCATTTACTAACACCACTGTCTAATTTAACAGGCAGAAAATCACAAAGAGCAGCTATTTTTGTTGCCCTAGATACAGATAATGAGAGGTTTAATACCTGTCTAACTTTCTTCCAAACCTTTAATGTATACTTAACCCATTAATTTTGTATTTTTAGTTTAAGCAATGCATTTGTCGTCAGAAAGGGGAGTGCTGAGAGTGATGTGTTCACTGAACTTTGCTCTATATGTACCCATTTTGTATCCATATCCAATCTCATCCTGAAGATCAATACTCTAAGTTGTGCTGCCCAGTAATAATTTCTGAAATGAGGCAAAGATAAACCGCCCTTCTCCTTCTGTGAGGAAAGAACTTTGAGTCTCACTCTAGGCCTCTTGTTCTGCCATATGAATCGGGAAACAAGCCTATCTAAGAGCTCAAAGGTAGATACCGGGACAGCAATAGGAAGAGAGCAAAAGAGAAATAATTGGCAGAACATTCATTCTAATGGTTTCTACTCTCCCAACCAAGGAGAGGGGAAGCATCACCCACCTCTCCAGGTCTTTTTTGATCTGGGAAATAAGTTTGTCATAGTTTGCACTGAATAATTTAGAAGCAATAGGAGTCAAAATCACCCCCAAGTACCTAAAGCCCCCCTTTGACCATCTAAATCTCGCAAGTCCATCCAATTGTGTAGGCCACCTTCCTGTAATCATCATTGCTTCCGATTTCCCCTCATTAACTTTATGACCTGAAACTCCCCCAAAGTTCCTCAGACATTGCATAACCGCTGGTATAGATGACAATGGATTACTTATAAACAACAGGATATCATCCGCAAACAACGATATCTTATGCATCATGCCCCCCTTATCTGCTATACCTTCAATTTGATCATTACCCCTTATTAGTTCAGCCAGCGGTTCGATACTCAGTGCAAACAAAATAGGAGACACTGGATTTCCCTGCCAAACCCCCTTCTTAAGTTTAAAGAATTGAGAGCAGTGTCCGTTAACCCTAACTCTAGATATTGGGTCTTTATTTAGAGTGTTAATCCATCTAATAAATGTCAAATTAAATCCCATTCGTTCCATAGTATAATTTAAATACGACCAGTCCACCCTATCAAACGCCTTCTCAGCGTCAAGACTGAGAAGCGTTGAAGGACGGGCAGAGTCTCTTGCTACTGACTGTAAATTTAGAACTCTTCTAATATTATTAGCACCTTGACGGCCCGATATAAACCCCGTCTGATCAGGGTTGATTAACTTCCCTAGGTATTTCTGCATTCTATTCGCCAGTATAGAACTAAGAATCTTTACATCACTTCCAAGCAGACTAATTGGCCTATAGGCACCACACTCCAGTGGATCCTTCCCCTCTTTGTGTATGACTGTTATTGAGGCCTCAGACCAGCTCTTGGGTGGGTCATTTTCCTGTAAGGCATAGTTGAAGACCCCACAAAGCCTAGGCATAAGCTCCTTCATAAAGGTCTTGTAAAATTCACCTGGCAGACCATCTGTCCCCGGAGATTTATTGTTTTTCAGAGCTCCGATGATTCCTTCTATTTCACTTTCTAAAATTGGGGCTGTCAACCCCTTTGCCTCTGCTTCTGATAGCTTTACTAAATTGAGATCTTTAAATATTCCCTCCATTTTCATCATGCTTGGTGCTTCCTCTGGTGCATCGTAAAGATTCTTGTAAAAAGTTTGAAATGGCCCTGCCACTTCTACTGGATGAGAAACTTCCGCTAAGGATGTTGGATGCCTTATTTTAGGAACAATACGGTTTGACTGCTCTTTTCTCAACTGAAAGGCATGTAGCCAGCTTGCTTGATTCCCCATCTCATAATATCTTTGGTTTGTATATCTCAGCGCCCCCTCAGCTTTGCGTGTAAGCAATTCATCCAGAGCAGTTCTACACTTCTGTAGTTGTTCCAATATATTTTTGGCCCCACTTACTCTATGCTCATGTCCCAATATTTTTATATCACTTTCTAATTGTTTCTCCTTTTCAAGTCTCTGTTTATTTAATTTAACGGCTATTTCAATACATTTCCCTCTCAGCACTGCCTTAGCCCCATCCCAAAGGGTGGAGGGGGATACTGCTCCATTATCATTTATTGCAAAGTATTCTTCTATAGTTTGTTTTAATTGCTCTTGGGATATCGGGTTTGTCAGCAAAGAGATGTTTAATCTCCAGTATTTAAAATGCCTTTCAAAATCCAAGTTTAATTTCAGTCTTACTGGGCCATGATCAGATAGAGTAATAGGTTCTATAACACACTCCTTAATTTTATGAAGGCTCTGCTTTGAAATGCAAATCAGATCAATTCTGGAGTATGACCCATGAACCGTAGACAGAAATGTAAAATCTTTTGTCGTTGGATTCTTGGCTCTCCAGCTATCTACAAGCCCCAACTCTTCCAACATATGCTTTGCAGCTTTCGATTTCCTGCTAGGAGATCCATGGTCTGTGGGTAATTTGTCTAATTTAGCATTTAAGCCACAATTAAAGTCCCCTCCTAAAATGATGGTACCTTTAGCTTCCCTTGCCAATATGGATGCAATGTCCTTAAAAAACGAAGGATCATCTTCATTCGGAGCATAAATATTCATGATGGTCAGGTCTATTCCACCTATTTGTCCTATGACTGCTATATACCTTCCCTGAGTATCCTTTACTTCCCTATGAACTGCCAGACCGCTGGATCTACTAATCAAAACTGCCACTCCTCTCTTTCTGCTATTTGGACAAGATGTTTCCTGTAGCAACCCTATTGAATAATTGAATTGTTTCAACTGAGTTAGAATCTTTTTCCTCTTAATGGGATAATTGATACCTTTAATATTGTAACTAACAACCCCTAAATCAGACATAAATAATATTCTTTCTTGTTTTTTTTTCTTCCCCTCAAATCCCCTGTGTTTAAAATAAAAAGCTTTACTTCAAAAATGACCTAATTTGCTTGTGTGGACTCAACAGACATGTCAAGGACATAAGAACTAAGAACAAACACCTTTGACTTCCAAAAACCCAGCAGGCTGAAGAAAAGTGTCCACCAGCCCCTGCTGCATTATAGGCAGAGAGTTGTGACCTCTAACTCTCTCTGGGAATAGGCACAAAGTGATAACCAAACCACAGACCAAAGAAAATAACCAATTCCCTGGTGAGGTTTTGGTCCCATCTTGGGTATTATCATAAAAAAGAAAATGGGAGCCCTTCGCTCCCTCTAATATCACTCACATATACTCATCACTTATATTCAGTGTGACTAGCTGTTTTAAATGTCATATAAGGGGATAGATATAATGTCGTATTCCTGTCGAACGTTAAACTAAGCACCGACTTTCAAAAGTCTGTTAGCGTTACCTGAGCACAAATGTCATTCTCTCAGTCCTGCAGAAAAGACCGTAGATCAGTGTCCCTCAGAGAAGCGTCTCCTCCTCCTCCTCTCCTCCCGTTCTCCTGCCTTTGCCATGTCGTCCTTGAAAGCTCCCGTTCCATCTTCTCTCTCTCATTCATTTGCACCACTATGCCTAACTCCCCAAGTGTCGGCAGGGCCTCTACCAGCGTTGGAAAAGTTTTCACTCCCGTCTCCAAGGTGACTCAGCTGCGCAGGGAAGCGACATCCAGCCCGAATCCCCTTCTCCTTCAGCGGCTTTATAACTCCACGTACCCGCGCTCTTTTCCTCTGTACCTCCGGAGAGTAATCTTGGTCGAAGTATACAAGCTTTTCCTGAAACTGGACTTGTTTCTCCGTCCATGCTTGTCGTAGCACCGCTTCTTTTACAGTATAGTCTTGAAACCTCACAATGATGGAGCGCGGCGGTGCGATGTTGTCTGGTTTTAGCCCCAAAGATCTGTGCGCCCTCTCAATGTGTACGTTAATTTCAGGCGGGAGCTGCAGCGTGTTTTTAATAAGCTCTTTAACAAATCTAGCCATGTCGCTTTTTTCACTTTGTTCAGGGACTTGATAGATTCTCAGATTGTTGCGGCGCATTCGGTTCTGCAGATCATCACATAGGTCGGTGAGGGCCGCCTCGCGTCTCAGCAGATGTCGGAGCACCCGCTCATGTCGTTGACTAGTGTCCTCCGCTACGCCGACTCTAGTCTCCGTCTCTAGTCTCCGTCTCTTCCACCCTCTGTTCGAGTTTCTCCATCCGCTGTTTTAGATCCGTTACCGATGTTTCCAGTCTAGACAGCGAGGCTTTGGTGTCAGTAAACGACTCCTGGTTTTCTTTCCTCAATTCTTTCAGTTCTCGAAGTATTTCCGCCATGTTCATTGCTCCTTCTTCTCCCCTAGCTTCGCCAGGTGCAACGTTAAACAGCGGCTCTTTTTTACCTTTTCTTCTCTTCTTGGAATTTTTGCTGCTTCTGGACGTGCTCATGTCTTCGCTTAGGACTAAACTTATCCCATTTGTCGTTACAATGTTATTATTATCTTGCAAACCACCAAACCACACCTAATTTTGCGGGAGCAAACACTCCTTGCGACTTTCTCACAACATAGCGTCCAAGGTACCCTTTTTTAAATTAAAGTGACATGCATAAATTATCAAAGAGCACATTTGTGTGCCACAGTTAATTAGGAAGAAGACATTTTTAAAAAAGACTTAAAGACAGTAAAACAAACTAAAGAAGAGATTATCTCACAAAGGGATCTTACCGGCCAAATCGACAAACGTGCATTGGGAACGAGACATCTGTAAGTCAACGGATAATTAAATGGACATCCCAGTAGGAACACTTGAATAGCTCTTATTTAATTCATTACTTTTAAACAGTTATAAAATGACCTAATACCAATTTCATTTTTCCTCCTTCTTCACCTTGACGACTTCCTTCATCCCCGGTGTCAATCATTCTCTGGTTGCCGCCACAACAGGCACCGATGACCTTCCGACCACAGCTCCTAGAGGCCGCGTCCACAATAGAGGCTTTGGACATTGTCCACTCGGATAACATGTCCCCAACCTCCCTTGGGATGTGTGAGAAGTTCTTCCGGAGGTGGGAGTTGAAGACCTCCCGGACAGGGTCCTCCACCAGACGTACCCATTTCACCCTCACTAAACATTTGGGCTTGCCAGGTCTTACCCCTGTCATCTGATCCAACTCACCACCAGCTGGTGATCAGTTGACAGCTCTGCTAGTCTCTTCACCCGAGTTTCCAAGACTACGGCTGCAGATCAGGTGATACGATCAGGTGATACGATCATTGATCTCCGGCCTAAGGTGTTCTGGTACCAGGTTCACTTCTGAGCCCCCTTATGTTCGAAGATGGTTTTCGTTATGGACAAGCCGTAGCCTTACTCCCACAACCTACAGGTGCAGGGAGGCGACCCTCTTGTTCTCCGGAGAAAACTCCAACACAGCGGCGCTCAGTAGAGTGACCAGACGTCCGGATTTAGGCCGGACAGTCCGGATTTTCAATGCCATGTCCGGCGTCCGGCACAGCATCAAGCCAGATGCGTATTTCAATCAGGAGAGACAAGTGGGTGAATACTGCCAGATGATGTGACCATGGGTTACGCTGAACCATTTGGCACTTGAACTCGGCGGGGAGATTTGAGATCGTGCTGTATTTGCCCTGAGCGGCAGCAATAAATGAATCCCCCCGAGGAGTCCAGACACTGGTGGTGGTGGCTGGAGATACGATGGGCTGCCGAATTTGAAGAGGTGGATGGAGCTGGGGAGGCGGAGGGTCGCATGGAAACGCAGCGGGCGCTAGAAGCATGAATACGGCATATTTAGGAGAGACGGCGGCAGCTGATAGGCTGGCTCAGAGGGCGTGGCTCTGTGCTATTGGCCCACGCCCGGCTGTTGATCAGCTGGTAGTGACGTGGCTCCTCTGATGGTGACAGCCGGTATGGAATGAGAGCTGCAGGTGAGGGGGCCATACAGGTGGGCCTAAGAGTCTGGTGTGAGGGGGTGGTCTTCCTGTCTGAACTTATGCTAGAGCTTCATTTGTCCTCCTTTTTGGAGTTGCACTGGGCCTAAAGAGCTGCGCGATAGAATATTTTGCTGGAACGCAGTGTAACAAATGATTGGTTAAAAAAGTGTTGTCAAATACATATCTGATAGGCTTAGGTTAGGTTCTAACCCTATATGATTGGTTAAAAACAAGGCTCTGTATGCTGGCTACGTCATAGCTACGCTGCTGGCTACATTGACAGAAACTTAACACAAAGAAGAAAACATGCCAACACGTCAGTCGTCGTTCAACCCAGAATGGTTTTATTTCAAAAAGCAGTCGAGACTTCTTTCATGGCTTCTGCACTCTCTATCGCTGTGATGTTGTTGACATAAGCAGTAGCTCAGGGGATGATGTGTGGCCCAACTAAACAAATGTCTTAGCGCCCTACTCTGTACAGGTACATACAGATTACATCAAAGCAAACAATTTGCCCTTTTAACATTCATGTATCTGTTTATTATTTATGTGACCTGTGATTTAATTTGTACATTTTAAGTCCACAAATGTTATACTTTGTGGCACTCAGCACATTAAAAGATTCATCTCTGGTCAGTTTTTGAACACCACAATGTATTGAATAAATACAAATACTGTGAACAAACACTTTTTGACTCTTCAAGACTATTTTTTCCTATTCTGTTACACATGCATCATGTAGCAATCACACACATGTATTGAGTCCTATGCAATTATTCACAGCCTCACAAAATACCGCATAGTGTCCTCCCTTTTGGTGTTATGGATATGGTCACCCTAGCACTCAGCCAGGGGCTCGTGAGTATCCCCACTCCTGGCCGACGCCTCTCATCCTGGGCAAAAGGACAAAGTCCAACCCTTCTCGAGCAGCTTGGTTCCAGAGCCAGTGCTGTGCGTGGAGGTCATCATGATGTGTTCAAATGTTATCCTGGAAAATGTAGTTTTTGGTGAGAATCTTAAATAAATCCAGCTATTTTAAGGATATGTTTTCACAGCAATATCAAATAGATATTAGAGAAGGATTTATGGCCTGTTTAACATAATAGAAAATAACTGCTTAAACCAAGATTTCTTTTTAATCAAAGCAAGTATTGAAATGAATATATAATTTATTTCCTAACCATTTGAAATGTATATCTATAGCCCTATTTGCCCCCCCACACACACTTCGTTTCCCTCGCCTCTGGTATGGAAAAGTAAATTCTGACCCGTGGCTTGCTAATATCTCTCTATATGACATCTACAGAGGAACAAACATGTTCTCTGCGGGAAGTTAATTACTTGTTACAGTCAGGGTCTAATAAAAAGATGGGCCGATATGGTGTGACACCTGAAGCTATTATCCCCCACCCCCGCACGCACACCCACACACACACATTAACAGCGACACACACACACGCTGCATGAGCGGGTAATTGAAAACACAGTGTGTTTAGTCACTGTCCAGGAGGTCTCTGTCACCTCTGCAATGACACTATCCCAAAGGTGTCAACTGACTTAATTAAAAAAGTACACACACATATGCGCATATTTACACACGTACACACACATTTGATCCTGGCACATTTAATTAGGTTCACCTACGTCAACACAGAAACACACATTTGGGGCTGGCGGATTTAAAGTTCCTAAGAGCATTTGGATATTAGCTCTACAAAGCTGTATTGCTGTAAAATAGATGGAAGTGGTTGTGTGTATATGTGTGTGTGTCTTTAAAACCGTTACTGTCCTCTCCAGAGGACTTAATTTCAGTTGAACTTAACAGCTAAACAGTATATGTTGTCGTGAGTTGAGCAGTTACTTGTACTAATACCTTTACTGTCTCTATTTGCATTCAAAATCGACCATATTCTCTGTACCTTTTAGATTCATCAGTGTATGAATCATGTGAGTGGGTAAATTACGTGTGTAAAAGCACTTTGAGTGGTCATAGAACTAGAAAGACGCTATACAAGTATAAGGCCATATACCATTCAACTGCTGTTGAAAATTACATATCACTCAAAAACATGTTTGAACTTTCGACTTCAGATTATATTTGTTTAAATATAGTAAAAGTCATTTTTGTGTTTTTTCTTGATTCCTTTCTAGTGCGTTTTTTTTATCAATGTGGCATGAAATGTGTGTTAACTGTAACATGAAGTGCAGGCTAAATCTTTAGAATGATATAAAAATGGCTGCATTGCCGAGATGGAGGCTTGCGGCTAACTGTGCGGGAACAGTGCAAACAACTTCAACCGTGCTGACAGAGCTGTTTATCTAAAAGGCAACCAGAGGGTAGTGGCTATATAGCTGACTGTAGAGTAGCTCAAATCTGTACCAAAGTAAATACTGCTACTTTGCAAAGAAAGCACTGTAGTACTGTACAACTGTAAATGTACTTCGTAGCGAGTAACTCAGAGGTGAGAACCATAGACAATAAATTGAGCGTCTCTTTGTCCTTAGCCAGGGATCAATTAAACGGCCGGTGTCGTGCTATTTTTCTGACAGCCTGTCCGGAATACAAAAGCCTAGTGAAAATACTCTCCATCCCCGCAACAAACAGCGGCACATGGCTGGTCATTATGCAGAATAATGTCATTGGATCTCAGTTGCAAACATTTTTCTGCCCATGGTAAAAGTGAATCTTATGAGATTTTTTTTTTCCAGCGACTGTACAGAGATATGACTTACCTTATGATTAAAGAGTTAATCTACACGCACCATGTTTGTCTCTAAATGAACCTCAGCTTCCTGTGCAGCTAACGGAAGTGGCCTGGAGGGCGTCACAAAATGTGTTGAGGTGACAATGTATGAATGGAACTCCAATCCATGAAACAGAAGGAGGTAGAGAGGAGGGGGGGTGGGGCATCAGCAGGGCCAACACGGGAGGCCGGATCACCAGCATCAGACACCTCCAGGTCCAATGGACCCTATGAGACGTGAAGTCACAACGACTCCGGGGAGGAAGCAGAGTTAATAAGGTGCAATGGAGAGATGTACATTCATCCATAATGAGAGAGAGAAGAGGAGATAGGTGCTCAGTGTATCCTAAAACATCCCCCAGCAGCCTATAAGCCTATAGCAGCATATCAAGGGGCTGGACCAGGGCAAACCTGATTCAGCCCTAACTATCACATAGTTATTTATAGAGAAACCATAACATGGTGGTTTCTCTATAAATACACAGGTGCAGGGAATGCTGATAGTTAAGACTGTGGGTGTAACCACAAGCAGAGGGGGAGCTGTGCCTCACGGCATGTGACCTGCCTTCATTCAATTTCAATTCAATTTATTTTGTATAGCCCAATTTCACAAATTACAAACTCCACTCAGAGGGCTTTACAATCTGTACACATACGTCATCCCTGACCTTTGACCTCACATCAGATCAGGAAAAACTCCCCAAAAATAACCTTTGACAGGGAAAAAAGGGAAGAAACCTTCAGCAGAAGCATTATTCATTCAGAAGACAGTGCATATGTAAAAATGAACCGCTTATGTACATCTGAGTGATACATATGTGATACAATAATCCATATTTGTTCTTTCAGTATCACTCGGCCTCTGTCAAAATAACTTTGGACTAATGAACTGTCATTGTTGCTTAGCGACATGGTCACTTCCACTAACGCAGAACCTGTTACAGATACAAAGTAACAAAGTTAAACCTTCTAATAAATGTTAACTTTGAGGGTTTATTTTCATAAACCATGCAGGAATAAATTGAGCAGCAGGAGGTGGACCAACTGGCAACAAACCAAGATGAACAAACAGTTAAGCAGAGGAGTAGGTTAATGGGAGTTTTTTTAGATTTGTATGACACAAGCCAGGGACCACCGTCATATGCATTCCAGGGGCCAGAGCGGGCAACATTGAATCTTGTTTAAAACTGCTGGCTAAAGATGAGACTTTCTGGGGAAAGCCTGATCTGATGAGTCGAGACGCCATTCTTCCACTTGGGATGGAGCGAGTCTCATTTCTGCAAACATGGCCAAGTTGATTAACGGACTTAATCCATGACCCAGAGTTCAGATCAGGAAGCAGAGTTATAGTCTTTCACCCTTCTCTGCACTTCCATTCGAGCAGTTACCCACACTTAACCTTAACTCTATAGAGACTGTGTCTGTCCCACGGCCACTTAAATTAATTAAATCAAAAGTAACCAGAAGAGGAGTCATACAAAATAACCTCATAAAGGTTAACATCACTACTGCAACAGTGCAACAAAACAAGAGAATTAAATGTGGACTCCTAAATATTAGATCTCTGTCATCTAAAGCTGTATTAGTAAATTATTTAATATCAGACAATCACATTGATTTACTGTGTCTTACTGAAACCTGGCTAAGCAATGAAGAATATGTCAGCCTAAATGAATCAACTCCTCCAAGTCATATTAATACTCACATTCCTCGAGGCACCGGCCGAGGAGGTGGAGTAGCAGCCATCTTTGACTCAAGCCTATTAATGAATCCTAAACCTAAACTAAACTACAACTCATTTGAAAGCCTTGTTCTTAGTCTTTCACATCCAACCTGGAAAACATTACAGCCAGTATACAGTATACAGTTACAGTATAACATTACATGTTATACTGTACCAGCCACCAGGTCCATATTCTGAATTAATATCAGTGTTGTTGGCTAACTACAGACCAATCTCTAACCTTCCCTTCCTCTCTAAGATCCTTGAGAAAGTAGTCGCAAATCAGTTGTGTGACTTTCTACATCAGAATAGTTTATTTGAGGAGTTTCAGTCAGGATTTAGAAAACACCACAGCACAGAGACAGCACTGGTGAAAATTACAAATGACCTCCTAATTGCATCAGATAAAGGACTCATCTCTGTACTGGTATTATTAGACCTTAGTGCTGCGTTCGACACCATTGATCATGACATCCTATTACAGAGACTGGATCAGTCGATTGGCATTTCAGGTACCGCATTACAATTATTCTCCTCACCTACAAAGCCTTGATTGGTGATGCACCATTATATCTTAAGGAGCTTGTAGTACCATATTGCCCCACTAGAGAGCTGCGCTCACTAAATGCGGGGCTACTTGTGGTTCCTAGAGTCCTTAAAAGTAGGATGGGAGCCAGAGCCTTCAGTTATCAAGCTCCTCTTTTATGGAACCAGCTTCCACTTTCAGTCCTGGAGGCAGACACAGTCACCACATTTAAGAATAGACTTAAGACTTTCCTGTTTGATAGTGCTTATAGTTAGGGCTGAATCAGGTTTGCCCTGGTACAGCCCCTTGATATGCTGCTATAGGCTTATAGGCTGCTGGGGGATGTTTTAGGATACACTGAGCACCTATCTCCTCTTCTCTCTCTCCTTATGGATGAATTTACATCTCTCCATTGCACCTTATTAACTCTGCTTCCTCCCCGGAGTCGTTGTGACTTCACATCTCAAAGGGTCTCATTAGACCTGGCTGTGTCTGAAGCTGGTCCTGGCTCCTGCTTATTTGCAACTGCATCCAGCCTCTGGCCTAAACCTGGCCTCCTTCCCAATGGCCCTGCCTCCTTATTTGTGCCTCCTGCCTCAAAGACCTCATTCCTCTGGCTTCTTTCGCTGTTCATTCTGTACACATGACATCTATTGCTTCTGTCCATCCGAGGAGAGGGATCCTCCTCTGTTGCTCTCCTGAAGGTTTCTTCACTTTGTTCACTGTGAAGGGTTTTTTGGGAGTTTTTCCTGATCTGATGTGAGGTCCTGGGACAGGGATGTCATATATGTACAGATTATAAAGCCCTCTGAGGCAAATTTGTCATTTTTGATTTTAGGCTATACAAATTTAACTGAATTGAATTGTCAGAAACATGAAAAGGCGATAGCTATGGCCTAAGAAGTTAAATTGGTCTCTTTGCTGGACTTTACCCATTGATGACCCACCACTCAGTCGGTCCTGGTGTCTCCTCAAAGGCACAGAGTTTCAAAAGAGACTAAATTGGGCTTACCTAATACTGGCCTACAACGAGCATACAAAGAATTACAATGAGCCACGGGAGAAGAAGAATGAAGAGAGCACAAGAGAAATTTATGACCAGCCTGAGAATCCTCTCAGCCCTATTTCTGTAACACCCTGTTAGTTCTGTGTCTGTCTCCCAAGTGTCTGTTAATCACTCATTCCCTTCACCTGCCCTCAGCCACTCCTCTGCCTCCTTAATTACTAATGCCCTACACCTGTGGTTTCTCCCCTTATATATACTCCCATTCTTTCCTTTGTCCGCTGTCAGGTTGTTGTGTTTAGTCCATGTTCTTGTAGTTCCCTGTTTGTCTTTTGTGTGACTTCACCTTCCAGCCTGAGTTTTTCCATGTGGGTTTTTCTCAGTAAAAAGTTATTTTGTTTCACGTACCTGGCCTATTCCTCTGCGCCTGAGCCTTACCCAGTTGGTCCTCTGGTGTGGTCAGAACAACCTGGAGCTGAACAAGCCCAAAACTGTGGAGATGACAGTGGACTTCAGGAGGAGCCCCCCCCCCATACTCAACAGCACTGTCTGCGGTGGAGACCTTCAGGTTTCTGGGATCCACAATCTCCAACAAGTGGGCCTCCAACATCAACACCATCAGGAAAAAGGCCCAGCAGACTACGGATTGTCAGGTCTGCTGAGAGAACTATTGGTTCCAGCTTGCCCTCTATCCTGGACTTCAGGAAGTGGGCTGGAAAGATCACTAAAGACCCTTCACACCCTGGACACAAGCTGTTCCAACTCCTTCCCTCTGGTAGGCGCTACAGAGCACTGTACGCCAAAACCACCAGACACAGGAACAGCTTCTTCCCACTGGCCGTCACTCTGATGAACACCTAATCACCTCCATCTGCACTACTTGCACTATTTACCACCTTTCTGTACTACATCCCCAATTCAATGTTTATATTCTAGATGCATGTTGCTATTGTCTTTATATTCATCCCGTCACTTGTAATTTAAATATGTATGTACGATGAGAGCATACGTGTAAATGTCAAATTCTATGTATGTGCACACGCATACGTGGCGAATAAAGCTGATTCTGATTCAAGTGTGAAACCTCTCAACAGAGCCATTGGCAACCAAACCTCACAGACCCGAGAAAGTGGAGCAACATCCATGCCACGCCAAGCAACACACCTCCACTCAACTGCACCTCAGGAGAGCCGTCTGTTGAGCCTCTGAAATCTCCGGGGACTGTGCGACAGTCCCCACGGACAGGAGGTTGATCAGATAGTCCTCTGGTGCGGTCAAATCTGCCTGGAGATGAATGCTGTTAAGACTAGGGAGATGACAGTGGACTACACTGCATTGTGCCCTCTGATGAAGAGTTAACATCAGTTAAAGGACGCTATATATAACTTAATTCTTCACTTTAAATACATTTGTCACTTTATACTTACATTACACTGTTTAAAGTACCGTTACCTGTTTGTCTGTGCACTTTATTTTATATTCTTCTGTACATTTTGTTTCAATTCTTGGACTGTGTTGATTGTTTAATGTTATTGTCCAATGGTGCACCACCCGCCATGACAAATTCCTTGTATGTGAAATACAACGTTCTGATTCAACATTCATACGTCGTAGGCACAACTACAGGAGCTATTTGGAGTTATGTGTCTTGCCCAAGGACACATGGGCTAGCCGTGCCGGGGATTGAACCGCCAGATCGTCTGAAGGACGACCCTGCTCTCCACTGAGCCACAGTAGAGTATGTTTTGCAGTTGGTGTCACAACACCATCAGTGTCTCTGCAGCAAAGTAACGGTTAAGTTACGCACATATCTACATACAGGCGCCATGCTTTCAAATTCACCCATCCGCTAAGCCCCACCCCTCGCTGCTCCTACGTAAAGCTGCAGAGCTACCAAGAAGCCCACACTGTCACTAATTGCACTCGTGGAAGAAATATGATCAATTGTTTGGAACTGTATTCAACCTCTCCGGCTACCGAGGATCACGATAACACAACATTTAATCTTGAAATAGACAAAACCAGCTTCAATTAACATAGCTGCACCTGTGATAATTTAGCTCATCGTTTGGCATTTTCTACAATTCTGAACTACATTTTGAACACATGCAGCAGAGTACTGATGGTCTGAGCTTTTATGTTTATTGCCTGGTTTATGTGTTATGCATATTTGATGCTCATGGACATGTTGTGTGTGGGCCCCCTGCTTGAGGCTCTTACCTGAAGTGGAGTGCAGTCCTCTGCATCTTCTCAACTGTTTATACAGCACACTCCACATTTCGCCATTAGTCATCATAAACACATTTGCACTTAAATGTTCAAACGTATCCATGTGAGTACTCGTCTTTTTCTACATGTACTAGTAATGTGCTCATGGGACATGCAAACAATAACTAATTTAAAGATCTACCCACATACTGTAGGTATAAATGTTCCCATTATCAAGGTCCACTGCAGAAATAACACCTTTAGTTGCTTCCCCGATAGCTTGTAGTAAACAAACCCCTCCTTTCAATTTACCTCCATCATTTAGTTACATAGCTAATTAATGATATGAAATCAATACACACACATTTTCTAAATCTAAAAACCAGCAACCTGATATGTTAATATGCTTAAGCTAAGAAAGACTTTCTTGAGGTCTAAAAGAGTTCTAGAAGTCATGATTACAGAGCTCCTGGTTTCTTCCTTTAAGGTTCCCACCAACGAAAACTGCTTTGTCTCCTCCCATAAACCATTAAAGCACCATGGAAAATGTTCCTTTTTTAAACTTAATTTCACATTTGAAAAGCTAAAGCATCAATCTAATCCGACCAAAGGTATTATTTTATCAACTGAAAAAAGTTTTTCACTGAAGTTCAGTAACGTGACCAATATTGGATTGGTGAGAATACCCACATCTTAATACAACATATATTGGCCAATATAATATCATTATATTACATTGAATTATTATACAATTAATAATGATAACAATAACATACTAGATTATATGTATGCAGTATATATTGATATAGTCAAATATTATTTTATATCCACAATATGTGTTTGACCAACACAACAAACAAATCCCAGTTGGTGTTTGGTTGTGTTAATGTGAATAGTGGAGGAGGAGGAGTTACCAACTAATAACGATAGGCTCCACCCCAATCTTTACTTCATCGTTTTTTCTAAAACCTTTGATAAAAATTGCATATTTGGCATCGGCTTGTGATTGGCTAGATCAAAAGAGTCGCGTAATTTATTATAATTTTTTTAGGGACAAAGGAATGCTGAGCTGACGCACACACTTTATAGATTTGAAGTTGTAATTTCTGCATGTTTAAAATTGGATAGAAAGTTTTCAGGGACTGATGAGCTGTATATCATAGAAACAATTCACCATAGCAACACAAATATGCTGTGTATGAACTAATATAACCTGACTAGCATGGGTTATCTAACTGTCAAGATCTGACTGCAAGCAGTTGTTCGGGTCATGGGGACCAACAAACTGCTTTCAAGGTACAACCCGAACATGGACACACACACACACACACTCACACACGCACACACACACACACACACACACACACACACACACACACATACACACACACACACATACACACACACACACACACACACACACACACACACACACACACACAAACACACTCAGCTCACAGCACCAATTCCTGAAGTGCGTTTCCACATTTAGAGCTTAGTGAGGCCGCTTTGTTAGTCAAGCTCCCAGTCTGTGCATTATCCCTCCTCTGCCCTCTGCCTGTGAAGGCTGGCTGACTGATGAGGCTCCTAGCGAGATGAAATGGGATAGATTATTGTATTGATCGCTTTCCTTCTGTGCATTTATTAGTTCATTCATGCATTACTCGACTCTACATCAGATCTCATAAAACCATGCTCACATTTTCCAAATCGCATTGAACCGCCACATCAGATTCAAAAGAATCAGCCTTCTAGCCCCCAACGAGGCATCGCCATTCATTACCTGATTTCCATTAAGAAAACATCTTATGCAAACCTGTTGATTAACTTCCACATGCATTCCTTTGATGTATGATTTATTTCAGAGCATTTTCCCAGTTGAGATTCATGAAGTGTACACTTTAGGAAATGTGTAGGTGCTCAAGAAAGATGACAAGCAAAGCATAAGGACGTGAGCTGGAGTCAAAGGCAATGACGTTTTGAGTGTTTGGCACGCACTTTGAGCCCTCACCCTGCTCTCAAGCATTCTTCAAAGAAGGTGATGTGACAAACACGCAAATCTGCTCCGACAGTCACTATTCATGCAGCCCTCCAGCCAAGCAACCAGGCGCAGTGGAACCAGCCAGCACATCAACCGGCAGGTGGGGAGCACTGATGTGTTATTGTGTGGGAGGCAAAGTGAGGGGTTATGTATCCAGGGACAAAATACCTGGTTGAAGATGATGATACACATTAAAGATGAGTAAATAAACTGAATAAGCATATTCAATTAAATTAAACTGTGTATGTTCTCCAGTTGTTTCTGTTGGGGAAAATGAAATTATCCTTTGGATTTCCAGCTCAAATGTTCAGATCAGCTCATTTATAGCAGCTGGACGGACTCCCCTGATTCTGTTGTTTATTTCTACATCGCACATTTGAACAATCCTTGACATGTACTGCTGGGTAAACTGGTCAACTGAGCCAGAGGCTACTGTACGATTGGATAGAAGAGGATTTGAACAAACTGAGTAGAAAGTGCCACACTCCTATCTGAAAAGGAGTATATTATGTTCAGTTGGAAAGACTTGAAGAGATGGATGGGAAAGATGGATGGGAGAGATGGATGGGAGAGATGGATGGGAGAGATGGATGGGAGAGATGGATGGGAGAGATGGATGGGAGAGATGGATGGGAGAGATGGATGGGAGAGATGGATGGGAGAGATGGATGGGAGGGATGGCACATACACAGAAAATGGGTTTGGCATTTGACATTTTTGTAAACAGACATAAATGGTGTCTCAGTGTCAGTCAGATAATGAATTTCAGGGTCCAGACACACATTTGGGACTCTGCTAGTGCATTCATTATCACAGGTCATGAAATAATAATTGTGTTTAGCTAAACCCAGTGAGACAAGCACAGAGATGAAAGATGTAAAAGAAAAAGGTAGAAAGTGCAGGAGTTTGCATTGTGGTGGATGCTAGAAATTGCTGTGATGGAAAGGAAGTAAGTGCATTTATTCAAACATAATCATTTGGGCAACTTTCATGTCGATGCGGTGTGTTTGAGGCTCTGAATAGGCTTTTTGGTGTCTGTCAGCACCCTTCTTTGAATAGGTGGTTTTCAAGGGTTCTTTCTAAGACAAAGGGTTCCATCAGAACACTATTCTGGAAGATATACTGTAGTTCTTCAAGGGTTGATGAAAGCAGGAGTGTTAGACGCTCTTCCCAGCCCACGCACCTGGGGGGCCCGTTGTGGGTTGCATGCATCACATCAGCCTTGGACCTTTAGGAGTCTCATGAGGAATCCTGGGTGAGTTCTAGATGAAACAATTGGCACACAAACAAGCTATATCAGGTTCTAGCTAGCATCTTTATTTCTTATAGAGTGTTGACCATATTTAAATACACAATCCTAAAAGATGTGAGGATGATTATACCTGTTCAAAGCCAAACAGCTGAACACAGGTGCACACATTCAGAGCCGCAACACCCGCTTGCTTGGTTTCCCCTTTGTCCCCGAGTCATGCCTGAAGACAGACTAGTTTATATTTTCTATTACGTTGCAGGCCTCAGTTGACCACTTTCCTTCGTAATAACTGAACTTTGAAACAATTATGGCGACAATGACCTTTTGTAGATGAGAGGGGGAAAGTGCTTTTTCAACGTCACTCACAGACACAGTGCTGCAAATACATACACATGCAAATAAATGCACACAGTCTTAGAACAACACACATCTGAGGCTGACATTTAAAAGGTTAACTGCCATTCTGACCTCATTAGGTGATCTGTCCTCTGATTGGCCAGGTAATGATCTGCCTAAGAAGCTATAACAACAGATGCAGTGATGTAATATTTCACCATAATGAAAACTTCCAGCTGTAAAAATCCGACGATCTGGTGTTTTTATTTTAGAATCAACTGATTGTAGAAAATTGACATGGACTGCTTTCAGTGACACATGTTGCTGTTATAAAGGCTTTTGTGACCGCATGGAAGAAAGAAAGAATGTTCCTTATTGAACACCACTATAAAAGACACATCTATAAAAGTTTGACAGGTGTTATTCATGTTGAAATCTATGGGTGCACAATATGGAAGCAACCCTGGAAGCCAGACAACCTTTTTGGAGTTGTGTTGCTATTGGCAACCACACCACCTCCACTCTAATGTTGAACACTAGCCCCCAGGACTGTGTGCTCAGCCCCCTCCTGTTGATGCTGCTTCCCCAAAGAGAACTTTGTGGTGACGTTTGCAGATTACAGCACATCCCTTCATAGAGAAAGGACATACAGTACAACCTGTGCTTGACGTCAGTAAAACTTAAGAGCAGATCATTCATTTTATGTCAATGGAGCTGAGGCGCAGCAAGTTTGCAGTTTTAAGTTCACATGGTCATCAAACATCTCCAACTTAACTTAAGAAGTTACATTAGGAACATGACATGGTGACCAGGGGCCCTGTGAAGAGCCCAGGGATATTAAAAGACAAAGCCCACCATAGCTACACCTGATACTGAAGTATCAGCTGCAGGGCAGCCAGACTTCAGAACCGCTTCTTCTCTGGCTGTGAGACTACTGAATCCATACTCCACCTTTGTGTTTCTTTTGACTTATTTAGCAAAATGAGGCTACAAACTGCATTTTATTCAGAATTGAAAGATAAATTGCTTGGGGTGATAGGAAAATATATTGAAACTCAATATATTATAATTGTGCAGAATGACGTCATATATTTATACATTTTGCTTCCCCTGACTCTCACACAGACATGCACACACGTCTTCTGTCAGCTGATTGAATATGCATGAAGGAGTCAGAGTCTGCTCCAAGCCTCTCCTTCTCAGAGATCTACAATTATCAAGTCCTTCTGTTCAAAATGACATCTCCTTGACAGCCTTCAGAGTATTCCTACTTCAACGCTCTATATAGTTCTCATTTGAATGAACATATTGGTTAAATCATGGGGCTTGTGCGCCCTAAAACTACAGCAACAACACATTCTCAATTGTTGGGCAATACATTTTGTGAGGATTGTGTGAGTCAGTTGACTGGATAATTTGTGATTACGCGTACATCTTTTTTTTTTTACATAGAATACAAATATATTTTTTTGAATGTATGTATCTGTGTGTTGGGGTTGTTTCTGAGAGAGTTCACATATTTGTACTTTGAATAAATGGAGCTGTAGTTCGGGCAGAGCATGAGTAAACAAAGCTCTAACCTGGGTCCGTCAAAGAGAAGGATATATTAATCTCTGAATTCTGGGCTCCAGGACTCTGAAATGTGGCCTTGAGTATAGTGTTATGCTCCAGTTATACAGTATATGGTCATTAATATTAAATTGATTGTTCAAATATTTGCGTCCACTGTATAGCTGCTTTAACCAGCATCACAAATATTGTTTAATTCAGTTCAATTACACATGTCATTACTGCAAATGTTGCATCTGTACTAAAGATATCTACTTACAATATCTCCCTTAACTTTCTGAGTCATCACTTTCGGATGTAAACCCATTGAATCCCAAAGCTTGAGCCCTTCTTCATGTCTGAAGAATTTAGACCAAGCCGACACTCAGGATGTCCAGACAGGCTTGGTTTCCTTTTGAATTCATTACTGTTACTTTATGGCTGAAGGAGAAACCACACTGAAACAGTCTGAAGTCAGAATCACTTGGTGTCAAAATTGCTTATTTTTCTATATTATGGCTTAACTTTGACACCTAGGTGATTCCTTGGGTGAGTACTGTTTGAATCAAAGCAAACCAAGGGAATAATGAGCTGTAATTTGGAATTGATAGTCCCGAATTTTCCAACGGGCACGGGCTCCTGTTTCAGCCAGTCCTTTCAACATGTTCCAAGATGAAAGTACGATGATCCCGGGAGGGAAAATGGGGCAGCAAATTACTGCAGCAAGGTGGACATAAAAGCAAGATTGTAAAAGACAGGAGACACTAAAACAATATAATGTATCCAACAACGTCAACCTTAGAACTTATATATATATCCCAAATGCACCTTCAAACCAATGTTTTGAGAATCAGTAATCCTCCCCTTCACTAAAATGATCTTCATTACAGTTCTTCTTGTAAAAGCACAGGAAGCACATGAGGATGAACGGCACCCGCCTCTCTCTGTCTCTCTCTCTGCCTCTCTCTCTGTCTCTCTCTCTGTCTCTCTCTCTGTCTCTCTCTCTGCCTCTCTCTCTGTCTCTCTCTCTGCCTCTCTCTCTGTCTCTCTCTCTGTCTCTCTCTCTGTCTCTCTCTCTGCCTCTCTCTCTGCCTCTCTCTCTGCCTCTCTCTCTGCCTCTCTCTCTGTCTCTCTCTCTGTCTCTCTCTCTGTCTCTCTCTCTGTCTCTCTCTCTGCCTCTCTCTCTGCCTGTCAATTCAATTCAATTCAATAGGCTTTATTGGCATGGACCACCAGCGGGCAGACACTGAAGGCAAAAGCCTTGAGTTTGTTGTTTTTGGTTGTATTAGTTGTTTATTTTGTTTTGATGTGAGTACAAGGTTCTGTTTGTTCGTTTTTTAAATATAAAATAAAGGTTTTCTAAAAATCAATCTCTGTCTGAGTGTGAGCATGGAGGTTGGGAGCTGAGAGCGGCGTGTCGTGAGTTGATGGTGTTTTTCGTCGTGAGAGTGGTAGACATAGAGCAGTGTATGTGGTGGTGTTGTGTGGCGTTACTGTGTGCATGAGGGGGTGTGGTGGGTTCCTGTGTGCGTGCTGGCGCAGTCGACCGGCGCATGCTAGTGGCGTGCTACACGGTGTGCTACACGGTGTGCTACACAGCGTGCTAACGGCGCTATGGAGCTGAGCTGGCTGATGCGGAAACATGGAGTACGGATCACGGCCGGTTTTCCATGTTCGGTGGAGGACTGCAACCTGGCAGTGGGGGGAGCTGGTCGGCCACGGCAGCGTGAAGTCCGCGGCACTGATGAACAAAGCCGTGGTCATTTTCCTGGAGAGCGTGAAGCAGGGTGAAGAGAGGGGTCGGGCTGGGCTGGGTGGGGCCCAGCAGGGTGAAGGAGAAGGGGCAGATGTGGCCCAGAAAGTGGAGGAAGGGATGACAGAGGTGGTCCAGCAGGTGGGGGGACAGAGGTGTTACAGGAAGTGGAGGAGGAGAGGGCTGGAGTGTCTCAGCAGGTGGAAGAGGAGGGGGCAGGGAAGGAAAGATGTGGGCAGGAGGCGGGTGTCGTGTGGTCAGACGGTGAGGTTGACATGGAGGAGGATGAGGAGAAGGGTCAGGCTCACCGTCTGAAGAGGAAGAGCAGGGAGGATGAGGAAAGCTCACGGGCTAAGAAGACGGAGGCTCCTGGAGCTGTGGAGACGGAGGCTCCTGGAGCTGTGGAGACGGAGGCTCCTGGAGCTGTGGAGACAGAGGCTCCTGGAGCTGTGGAGACGGAGGCTCCTGGAGCTGTGGAGACGGAGGCTCCTGGAGCTGTGGAGACAGAGGCTCCTGGAGCTGTGGAGACGGAGGCTCCTGGAGCTGTGGAGACGGAGGCTCCTGGAGCTGTGGAGACGGAGGCTCCTGGAGCTGTGGAGACAGAGGCTGACCGAGAAGGAGAGGAGCCTCCTCATGGACTACAGCTAAAAAAAAATCGGGCCGGACCCTGCAGACCCTTTCCCCGAGATCTCCCTGAGCCCAGGGCTAGGGGAACTCACCGGCCCCCTGCTTGCTACGACACACCCAGAAGCATTGACATTACACAGCGCGTACAAAAAGACTGTGTATTTTAACTGGGTCAAGAGTACAAACAGGTCCGGACTGTGCAACAGGCCTCCCACTGTGTGGTCAGAGAGACTTGGACACAGTGGAGGATTTTACACGCTGCTGTCGCTTCCTATGCTTTTATTTCTGTTCTTAATACCGCTGTCCTGAGCCGGAGACTATCTACCATGTTGTTACTGAGACATTCAGGTTTCTTCTCTCTTTTAACATTGTTTTTTAGTCTTTTTAATGTGTTTTTTACTGACAAGGTTTTTTATCATGGGAGCTGCCTATAAGAAAGCAGAAAATGAAAAGTGGCAGCTCCTCAACTGCCTTTCTGGGGAAGCCAAAATGGTCATTTATTTAACACGGAAAAAGCGAGTGGAGAACAGGGAGGGGCAGGAGGCCAGGGAGGGACAGGAGAACAGGGAGGGGCAGGAGGCCAGGGAGGGACAGGAGAACAGGGAGGGGCAGGAGGCCAGGGAGGGACAGGAAAACAGGGAGGGGCAGGAGGCCAGGGAGGGGCAGGAGAACAGGGAGGGGCAGGAGGCCAGGGAGGGACAGGAGAACAGGGAGGGGCAGGAGGCCAGGGAGGGGCAGGAGAACAGGGAGGGGCAGGAGGCCAGGGAGGGGCAGGAGAACAGGGAGGGGCAGGAGGCCACGGAGGGGCAGGAGAACAGGGAGGGGCACGAGGCCAGGGAGGGGCAGGAGGACAGGGCAGTGTGGCTCTGCAACATCAGGGCCAGACTCTGGATGGAATTCCGTTTTTATAAGCACATTGGAGACTTGGACGCTTTTAAACAATGTTGGTGTTTTAATAATATTGTTTGTTCTGTCACTGAAGAGGAGCTGGTTTTTGCACTTTTTTTTTTATCAGATGAATTATGTGAATTTCTTTTAAAAACAAAACAAACTGTGATTTTTAATGATTTAACACTTTATTTGAAGATAATGATAAATATGTAAATCCAAACTAAATATAATGTGTGTCTGCATGTGTGTCGGCATGTGTGTCTGCATGTGCATATGTGTCTGCATGTGTGTCTGCATGTGCATATGTGTTAGCATGTGTGTCTGCATGTGCATATGTGTTAGCATGTGTGTCTGCATGTGTGTCTGCATGTGCATGTGTGTCTTCATGTGTGTCTGCATGTGCATATGTGTTAGCATGTGTGTCTGCATGTGCATATGTGTTAGCATGTGTGTATGCATGTGCATATGTGTCTGCATTTGCATGTGTGTCTTCATGTGTGTCTGCATGTGCATATGTGTTAGCATGTGTGCCTGCATGTGCATATGTGTTAGCATGTGTGTATGCATGTGTGTCTGCATGTGCATGTGTGTCTTCATGTGTGTCTGCATGTGCATATGTGTTAGCATGTGTGTCTGCATGTGTGTATGCATGTGCATATGTGTCTGCATGTGTGTCTGCATTTGCATGTGTGTCTTCATGTGTGTCTGCATGTGCATATGTGTTAGCATGTGTGCCTGCATGTGTGTCTGCATGTGCATATGTGTCTGCATTTGCATGTGTGTCTTCATGTGTGTCTGCATGTGTGCCTGCATGTGCATATGTGTCTGCATGTGTGTCTGCATGTGCATGTGTGTCTTCATGTGTGTCTGCATGTGCATATGTGTTAGCATGTGTGTCTTCATGTGTGCCTGCATGTGCATATGTGTCTGCATGTGTGTCTGCATGTGCATGTGTGTCTGCATGTGTGTCTGCATGTGCATGTGTGTCTTCATGTGTGTCTGCATGTGCATGTGTTTCTTCATGTGTGTCTGCATGTACATATGTGTCTGCATGTGTGTCTGCATGTGTGTCTGCAAGTGCATATGTGTCTGCATGTGTGTCTGCATTTGCATGTGTGTCTTCATGTGTGTCTGCATGTGCATATGTGTTAGCATGTGTGTCTGCATGTGTGCCTGCATGTGCATATGTGTCTGCATGTGCATGTGTGTCTTCATGTGTGTCTGCATGTGCATATGTGTTAGCATGTGTGTCTTCATGTGTGCCTGCATGTGCATATGTGTCTGCATGTGTGTCTGCATGTGCCTGTGTGTCTGCATGTGTGTCTGCATGTGCATGTGTGTCTTCATGTGTGTCTGCATTTGCATGTGTGTCTTCATGTGTGTCTGCATGTGCATGTGTGTCTGCATGTGTGTCTGCATGTGCATGTGTGTCTTCATGTGTGTCTGCATTTGCATGTGTGTCTGCATTTGCATGTGTGTCTGCATGTGCATATGTGTTAGCATGTGTGTCTGCATGTGCATATGTGTTAGCATGTGTGCCTGCATGTGCATATGTGTTAGCATGTGTGTCTGCATGTGTGTCTGCATGTGCATATGTGTTAGCATGTGTGTCTGCATGTGTGCCTGCATGTGCATATGTGTTAGCATGTGTGTCAGCATGTGTGTCTGCATGTGCATATGTGTTAGCATGTGTGTCTGCATGTGTGTCTGCATGTGCATGTGTGTCTTCATGTGTGTCTTCATGTGTGTCTGCATGTGCATATGTGTTAGCGTGTGTGTCTGCATGTGCATATGTGTCTGCATGTGTGTCTGCATTTGCATGTGTGTCTTCATGTGTGTCTGCATGTGCATATGTGTTAGCATGTGTGCCTGCATGTGTGCCTGCATGTGCAAATGTGTCTGCATGTGTGTCTGCATTTGCGTCTTCATGTGTGTCCGCATGTGTGTCTGCATGTGTGTCTGCATGTGCATGTGTGTCTTCATGTGTGTCTTCATGTGTGTCTACACGTGCATATGTGTTAGCATGTGTGCCTGCATGTGCATATGTGTTAGCATGTGTGTCTGCATGTGTGTCTGCATGTGCATGTGTGTCTTCATGTGTGTCTGCATGTGCATATGTGTCTTCATGTGTGCCTGCATGTGCATATGTGTCTGCATGTGTGTCTGCATGTGCATGTGTGTCTGCATGTGCATGTGTGTCTTCATGTGTGTCTGCATTTGAATGTGTGTCTTCATGTGTGTCTGCATGTGCATATGTGTCTGCATGTGCATATGTGTCTGCATGTGTGTCTGCATGTGCATATGTGTCTGCATGTGTGTCTGCATGTGCATATGTGTCTGCATGTGCATATGTGTCTGCATGTGTGTCTGCATTTGCATGTGTGTCTTCATGTGTGTCTGCATGTGCATATGTGTTAGCATGTGTGTCTGCATGTGTGCCTGCATGTGCATATGTGTCTGCATGTGTGTCTGCATGTGCATATGTGTTAGCATGTGTGTCTGCATGTGTGCCTGCATGTGCATATGTGTCTGCATGTGTGTCTGCATGTGTGTCTGCATGTGCATGTGTGTCTTCATGTGTGTCTGCATGTGCATATGTGTTAGCATGTGTGTCTTCATGTGTGCCTGCATGTGCATATGTGTCTGCATGTGTGTCTGCATGTGTGTCTGCATGTGCATGTGTGTCTGCATGTGTGTATGCATGTGCATGTGTGTCTTCATGTGTGTCTGCATGTGCATGTGTGTCTTCATGTGTGTCTGCATGTGCATATGTGTTAGCATGTGTGTCTTCATGTGAGCCTGCATCTGCATGTGTGTCTGCATTTGCATATGTGTCTTCATGTGTGTCTGCATGTGCATATGTGTTAGCATGTGTGCCTGCATGTGTGTCTGCATGTGCATATGTGTCTGCATGTGTGTCTGCATTTGCATGTGTGTCTTCATGTGTGTTTGCATGTGTGTCTGCATGTGCATATGTGTTAGCATGTGTGCCTGCATGTGTGTCTGCATGTGCATATGTGTTGCATGTGCATGTGTGTCTTCATGTGTGTCTGCATCTGCATGTGTGTCTGCATTTGCATATGTGTCTTCATGTGTGTCTGCATGTGCATATGTGTTAGCATGTGTGCCTGCATGTGTGTCTGCATGTGCATATGTGTCTGCATGTGTGTCTGCATTTGCATGTGTGTCTTCATGTGTGTTTGCATGTGTGTCTGCATGTGCATATGTGTTAGCATGTGTGCCTGCATGTGTGTCTGCATGTGCATATGTGTTAGCATGTGTGTCTGCATGTGTGTCTGCATGTGCATGTGTGTCTGCATCTGCATGTGTGTCTGCATTTGCATGTGTGTCTGCATA
>NC_046982.1:1005000-1127500 GCF_009769545.1 Cyclopterus lumpus | reverse complement strand
TCTTTTCTTGTCTCCACCTGCTTCTTTGTCTCTCCACACCTCCATGTTTCAAAGGCTTCATTTCAATGTGCTGCTTCACAAATCAACACACTAATCCAAGTGGATTTTTCTTCACATACACACACAAGGTGGCTACAGTCAGCTGGGCACATACAGCACAGATATTAAAGTGATATCATATTGAAATTATTTATTTGTATTACCCTTTTTAAAGACTTTTCAAAATCAAGTTACAAAGAAAAATTGAGAGATTGTAAAATACAATACTAATAATTAAGATTAGAATACTGAGCATTTTGACCAATTAAATTAAAAATAACAGCATCTATATGTTTATGGCAGCCATTCCATTCCTGTGTCTGTTGAATTATAATACAGGCACAGGTATTCTCTCCTCCTATGAATCGCCACCTTAACGTGGTGGAGGAGTTTGAGTGGCTCAGTGATCCTGGGAGCTATGTTGTCCGGGGCATCAGCCCCTGGTAGGGTCTCCCAAGGCAAACAGGTCTCGGGGGAGAGCCCAGACTAAGAGCGGTTCAATAAACCCTGATGATAAGCAGCCCACGGACTGAAGTTACCTTGCCCAGACAAGGGAAACCGGGGCACCCTCCCGGAGCCAGACCCAGGAGGGGAGCTCGTCGGCGAGCGTCTGGTAGCCGGGCTTTCGCCCATGGGGCCCGGTCGGGGGTCAGCCCGAAAAAACATCATGGAGCAGCAGTCACCCTGTGGACCCACCACCCGCAGGGAGAATTATCGGGGTCGGGTGCTATGTAGACCGGGCGGCGGGCCAGGCGGGAGACCTGGGCGGGCCGATCGCCGGCGGCATAGACTAGCTCTAGGGACGTGGAACGTCACCTCACTAGCGGGGAAAGAGCCGGAGCTGGTGCAGGAGGTGGAGCGGTACCAGCTAGATATAGTTGGGCTCACCTCCACGCACAGCATGGGCTCTGGAACCAAGCTCCTTGTGAAGGGTTGGACTTTGTTCTTTTCTGGAGTTGCCCAGGGTGAGAGGCACCGGGCGGGAGTGGGGATACTCACGAGCCCCCGGCTGTGTTGGAGTTTTCCCCGGGGAACGAGAGGGTCGCCTCCCTGCGCCTACGGGTTGCGGGGAGTAAGGCTCTGACTGTTGTTTGTGCTTATGCACCGAACAGCATTTCGGAGTATCCGGCCTTCTTGGAGTCGGTGGGAGGGGTCCTGGAAAGGGCGCCGCCTGCCGACTCCATAGTTCTCCTGGGAGACTTCAACGCTCACGTGGGCAATGACAAAGAAACCTGGCGGGGCGTGATTGGGAGGAACGGCTTGCCCGATCTGAACCCGAATGGTGTTTTGTTGTTGGACTTCTGTGCTAGCCACAGTTTGTCCATAACGAACACCATGTTCGAACATAAGGTGGCTCATAAGTGTACCTGGTACCAGAACACCTTAGGCCGGAGATCAATGATCGACTTTGTAATCGTATGTCTTGGACACTCGGGTGAAGAGAGGAGCAGAGCTGTCAACTGATCACCACCTGGTGGTGAGTTGGATCAGATGGCGGGGGACTCGGCTAGAGATACCTGGCAAGCCCAAACGTGTAGTGAGGGTGAACTGTGAACGTCTGGCAGAGGATCCTGTCCGGGAGGTCTTCAACTCCCACCTCCGGAAGAACTTCTCACAAATCCCGAGGGAGGCTGGGGACATGGAATCCGAGTGGACCTTGTTCAAAGCCTCTATTGTGGACGCGGCTGCTCAGGGCTGTGGCCGGAAGGTCATCGGTGCCTGTCGTGGCGGCAACCCGAGAACCCGGTGGTGGACACCGGGGGTGAGGGAAGCCGTCAAACTGAAGAAGGAGGCCTTTCGGGCCTGGCTGGCCCAGGGGTCTCCTGAAGCAGCTGACGGGTACCGGCGGGCCAGAAGGGCTGCAGCAGCGATGGTCGCGGAGGCTAAAACTCGGGCATGGGAGGAGTTCAGGGAGGCCATGGAGAAGGACTTTCGGTTGGCCTCAAGGAAGTTCTGGCAAACCATCCGACGGCTCAGGAAGGGAAAGCAGGGTCTACCCCAGGCTGTTCTAAGCAGGGGGGGGAACTGCTGACCCGGACTGGGGACATCGTCGGGCGGTGGAAAGAGCACTTTGAGGAACTCCTAAACCCGGCCAACATGTCCCCCAGAGAGGGGGCAGCGCCGGAAGACTTTGGGGTGGATTCACCCATATCCCTGGCAGAGGTCGCTAAGGTAGTCAAAAAGCTCCTTGTTGGCAAGGCGCCAGGGGTGGATGAGATCCGCCCTGAGATGCTGAAAGCGCTGGACATTGTTGGGCTGTCTTGGTTGACACGCCTTTTCAGTGTCGCATGGGGGTCGGGAACAGTGCCCATGGACTGGCAGACCGGGGTGGTGGTTCCCATCTTCAAGAAGGGGGACCGGAGAGTGTGCTCGAACTATCGTGGTATCACACGGCTCAGCCTCCCGGGAAAAGCTTATGCCAGGGTGCTGGAGAGGAGGCTCCGACCGCTTGTCAAACCTCAGATTCAAGACGAACAGTGCGGATTCCGTCCCGGTCGTGAAACAGTGGACCAGCTCTTTACCCTCGCAAGATTACTGGAGGGGTCCTGGGAGTTTGCCCAACCAGTTTACATGTGCTTTGTAGACCTGGAGAAGGCTTTCGACCGGGTCCCTCTGGGTTTTTTGTGGGGGGTGCTGCGGGAGTATGGGGTGCCGGACCCGTTGGCACGGGCCATCCGGTCTCTGTACGCCTGCAGTAGGAGCTGTGTTCGTCTCCTCGGTAGTAAGTCAGACACTTTCCCGGTGGGTGTTGGCCTCCGCCAGGGCTGCCCTTTATCACCGGTCCTGTTCGTGACCTTCATGGACAGGATATCTAGGCGCAGCCAGGGGGCGGAGAGGATCCGGTTTGGGAGTCTCGGGATCGCTTCTCTGCTGTTTGCGGATGATGTGGTCCTGTTTGCCTCCTCGGACCGTGACCTCCAGCATTCACTGGGGCGTTTTGCAGCCGAGTGCGAAGCGGCAGGGATGAGAGTTAGCACCTCCAAATCTGAGGCCATGGTGCTCTGCCGGAAACCGGCGGATTGCTCCCTCCAGGTGGGGGCAAACTGCCTACCCCAAGCGAAGGAGTTCAAGTATCTCGGGGTCTTGTTCACGAGTGAGGGTAAGGTGGAGCGGGAGATCGATAGGCAGATCGGTGCGGCTGCAGCAGTAAAACAGGTGCTGTACCGGTCCGTCTTGGTGAAGAGGGAGCTGAGCCGGAAGGCAAAGCTCTCCATTTACTGGTCGGTCTACGTTCCAACCCTCACCTATGGTCACGAACTCTGGGTCGTGACCGAAAGAACGAGATCTCGGATACAAGCGGCCGAAATGAGCTTCCTCCGTAGGGTGGCCGGGCTCAGCCTTAGAGATAGGGTAAGGAGCTCGGACATCAGGGGGGAGCTCGGAGTCGAGTCGCTGCTCCTTCGTGTCGAAAGGAGTCAGCTGAGGTGGTTCGGGCATCTAGTCAGGATGCCTCCTGGACGCCTCCCATTAGAGGTTTTCCGGGCACGTCCAACTGGTAGGAGGCCCCAGGGAAGACCGAGGACACGCTGGAGGGTTTATATCTCCCGGCTGGCCTTGGAACGCCTTGGGATCCCCCAGAATGAGCTGGAAAGTGCTGCGGGTGAGAGGGAAGCCTGGGTCGGCCTGCTGAACCTGCTGCCACCGCGACCCAACCCTGGATAAGCGGGTGATAATGGATGGATGGGATGGCACAGGTATTCTCCCCCCTCCTTAATTCTGCATTTTACTAAGCATCTATCTATTGAAATCTTTTTTTATTTTCATTAATTTCAACTGATTGCAATTAGTGATATAAAAAACATGAAAAAACATCTGAGAGCTGCCTGTTTGCCTGCAGTGCACTATATAATCCAGGCAGTGAATGTGGTGACCTATAAAGTCACCCTTGCTAAGTGTAATTAAAAATGGAAATATTATTCCAGAGGGAAGTGGTGCTTTTAAGTGCTTGGTTCTGTAATCATTATTATGTTATTTGCTGAGAGCTGGAATGCAATAGTTGCTTTTAATGTTCGCAAACCAGTTAAGATAAGTCACAGTGAGTTTTAAATCTACATGAACAAGTTGAATATGTTTTTAGAGAGACACAATTCAACATGTCACTTAAGATCTCTTCAGCCATGTTTCTGATGAATTCTGTGCCAACAGCTGTGCATGCAAAAGAACCAGCAGCCAAAGGGCCAGAGGGGAGGGAGGCACATGTTGCATATCAGTAAGAAGATTCATCTAAGATCCACCAGTGAAGCAACATGTGTTGGCTGGTCTCTCAATTCTCTGTGACTTCTTCAAGCCCATTGGTTGCTACATCATTTACAATGTTGACTGGATTACTTCAAGAGAGAAGTAGAGTGACGGCTCAGCCGACTCGTGTGTGTGTGTTTGTGTGTGTGTGTGTGTGTGTGTGTGTGTGTGTGTGTGGTGTGTGTGTGTGTGCCAGCCATGGGCATGGCTTCCGGCACCTGGCCTCATCTCCACACCTGTCTTCAATCACATCATCAGTGCAAACACCCCGGCTTCCCTCTCTCCAGTCACCAGATTATTTCACTGTTTCCAGTGGTACTTAGACTCTCGGCCTCTCTAGGATTTAGATTACTCTCGTAGGTTACATTGGGTTTTGACTTCCTACTAACCCTGCTTCCTGTGCCCAGGATTCCCGTACAGCTCACGCCACCTCACCGCTCTGCCTGCTGGCTAGAGATTTAACCGACTAAACTTGCTAAGCAAATGGTTTGGGCAAAACCTCAGAGGGCAGAACAAAAATCCTAAATGTGCTCCAACTAAATCACATTAAATAATTTAAATATGATTATAAACATGGTTATGACAAAATCATATAAGAAAATAAAAGATTGTTGAAAAAGCAAATATTGGCTAAAAGAAATCAGACAAAGCACATTGTAGCAAATTAGAAGAGAATGAACAATTTCAGTTCAGAGGAAAACTGGCAACAGCACTGAGTAACACAAGGAACAAATGTGAGACAAAAGTACAAACCGGCTAAAAGGAGCCGACTACACAGGGTTTAAACACACTGGGCATTGATTAGAGGCCGGGTGGGCAACGGAGGAAGCACACACAGGCAGGAAGTGGAACATCTGGAACGAGAAGAGAGGTAAGTACCACAAAAAACATGACCTAGATCTCCAGAGGAGCGTGTCACATGGTCACTGTGTATCAAAAGGTGGTGCAAAGATAACGCACAGATATGATAAGGAGCTGGCAACGGACATTCTGGTTTCAAACATAGTGGAGAGAGATTCCTGTAAGTCCTGGAGACTGTTTTCCCATCCCCCAAATCAACTGGAAGAAAAGGCCAGAGAGGGCTGGATCAAATGGCAAGCTTTCCATTTGGCAAGAAAAAGTGTTATTTCACACATAAAAACGTTATACATTTTTCTTTCAAAGGGAGCTGAGAGTATGAAGAGAATATGACATCTCAGACATCTTCGATACTTGTGTGTTTTAATGATGGAGTAGCACCCTGCACAGCCTCAAAGGGGAAAGTGTATTCCATGTGGCTGGATTGGAGGCTGTGGCCGACTGTCGAACCTCAGATCCATGAAGAGTAGTGCAGATTCTCTCCTGGCCGTGGACCAGTTCATTTCTATGGAAGTTGCTGAGAGGTGCTGAAAATGACTCAAATGTTCCTGCTTCTGCATCCATGAGGTCTGTAGAACAAGCGCACTAGTTAGCACACTAGTTTCAGATATTAGAGCATTTTACAACTTTTAGGGCCCTTCAAGTTTTCTGACAAAAACATCTGCTGATTTACAAACGTCTCTTTCCTAATCTAAGTTTATGAGGAAGTCTTTTTGGGCCCGGTGGTGTCCCGTGTCGACCTGTAGGTTGTAATACCCACAGTTGTGGCCACTCTGTTACATTTGTTTCCTGGGAGCTTGGCTCTTTACCCTTGCAGGGGTGTTGGGGGTTGTCGTGATGGTTTGTCCATCCAGCAGACAAGACGTTTTGTAGACTTGGAGAACGCTTACGACCATGCCCCTCATTGTCCCTTAGCACCTCCCAAGAGGTAAAGAAAGCAGAGGCTTCCGTAAGAAACCTTAAAAGGCCAACCTCCATCTTTGCTCAGAATAAACCTTCACAGAAGCACCATCTTCTGCTACTGTGACAGGATGTAAAATGCCATCTGCATACTGCTGAGAACCGGAAAGACGATCCAGCTTGGTAAAAATGGCACAGAAGATTGATGGTAGTGAGCTCCCGAACTTGGAAACGGTATATGCTAGACAAATAATAACGTATTGTGGCATCACAAGGGGACAGGTAGTGGAGGGGTGCTACAAAATGGCCGCCAGTGCAAGAACTACATCTCCCAGCCTGCCTCACCGCTCACCCAGCTGCAGCTGCTTAAGGCACCTGATTGAGGCAGGGCTGGAAGACTTAAGAGAGAGCACCTGGGAAGGAGAGAAAACACAAGCGGAAGGTGAACCCACAAGCACCTGGAAGAGGACGACAAAGAAGAGGACCTCGTAGCTTAGATTCACCAGTGTTGAGTTTTGTTTGGTTAATTAACCACTTTCTCCTCCGGGATGTTTTATGTTTTCTAACTGGACCCTTTTTTGATACTTTGTTGTTTGGACGTTACCTTGCTGGTGGGATGGGAAATAAACCTTTACTTTTTGTTAAATACCCTCGGACGTGCCTGTGTCCAGCTCTCTTTTTCCCGTGACACTACAGGATATACACGGCTCTCAAAGGATAATAACAATCAAATAGCCTATTCTGCACAGTCATAGACATTTTTTTATTGTATGGATGAAAATGTATGTCAGGGAATCTGGGGAATCCAGTCTGAATTGGCCTAATGCAGCTGATTAAATTAATTATAGTATTCGTATCTATAATTTACAGGTGCTATGCAACCAAAGCCTATAAGCTTTTGTTGACATGGTTTAGCCAAAGCTAATTGAAAAAGACTGCGAACTAGCCTAATTATCAGGCAGCAGAACCAAGGCTCAGTGTTGTATTTTATTATTTTACATTTTACTTTTAAATATATTACACAAGTTAAAATTCAGTTTTCTTAAAATGTTATAGAAAATACTGTATTCAATAAATGTTAGTTTACAACTCATTCTGCTCTGTTTAGGTCTATGTCTTCTTTGACCGACAGATGGAGCAAATAGTTTTTAAAGCCAGGAGGACTCATGGGTCAGGTATGGGTCAGGACTGGGCCAGGTATGGGTCAGGTATGGGTCAGGACTGGATCAGGTATGGGTCAGGTATGGGTCAGGACTGGGTCAGGACTGGATCAGCTATGGGTCAGGAATGGGTCAGGACTGGGTCAGGACTGGATCAGGTATGGGTCAGGTATGGGTCAGGACTGGCTCTGTACGTGGCCCTTCTGTTGTTGGTCTGAAAACGCAGTAATAATATCAGTGCCTGCAATAGATGGGTCAAATAAACACAGGACCCTCACCCTAACCCTGAGTATAAATTATTATTCTAAGCATAGCTATGATATTTTACCTCACCCTAAGTATTTTTTGTGTGTCTACGCCTAATTTTAAACCAAATGTTTAAGTTTGACTTCTCGACGTTAACCACACGTTCACTGCAACTGTGCGCAGCAAGTGACGCTGAGGGTTGAGACAAAGCGCCAGTAGCATTGTTTACATGGTGATGGATTCTGGTTATGATTCAGGATTTCACATGTTTACATGAGCATAGAGAAATCAGGTTATTCATATTTCACCTTCATAAAAGGTCTCAAGCCAGGATGAAGTCATCCAAATAGTGCCGTCAGATCAGCTGTGTAAATGGAAGCCACAATCTGCTCCCTAGTGACGGCTACTAAGACTTCCTAAACCAGAAACCTTACAGCTCTGGAGTAGTAGTACTGGTAAATCTGTCTTATACCGTCCAACACTTTACAAGACATGAGCAAGTCAGCAAAGTGCCAATGAAATATATATTTTAGCAGGAATCACAGCAGAACAATTACTTACAAACATGTGAAACATCTTCTGAATTTAGGACTGATTACATCCAGTTATGCTATTTCTAATAATTCATTTTTTAATGATTAAAATCCTTTTCATCAAGATATAGTGTAATGTTAATTGTTTGGTGAGATTTCTATTCCTAGTTTGTGAAAAGAACATTTTGATTAGTATGTAGATTTACTTGATCAGCACTCAAGATTAGTCTTCATGAGAGAACCTAGTGGGGAACAGATTGGTATAAAACACAGCTTGCAACAGATAACCTCTCTGATAGCTATCGAACAAAATATTAATTTGTCTTTTAGTTTTTGGAGTGTGAACTTTGAAGTGCCTGGGTGTGCCCCATGATGCACTGCTTCAATCAGATATGTTCCAAAAGGCTGACCAGTTGACAAAGGTAAGATCACAGTCTGAGCTCACACTTCCTTACAGATGTGATAGATTTTTGTATATTGTGTGAATCAGGAGAATTTAAAGCATTTTCCTCAAGCTAATGCTCATCTTTTCTTTGTTTTAAAGGGAACTTTGGAAGTTGATGGGCAGGCTGTTACACATATTCATTACACTAGTCTTTCCCCCCTTATCTGATTGCGACATGCTACATGCCTACACAACTTCTACGAAAGAGAAAAGAACCAAGGTATCGCAAGATGGATGCAATGGGCAACAATTCTGGAGGGCCAGTTACCTCAGCTCAGAGATCCTCCCATAAATACGGCCAATGCCGATGGCCAAGCAATTAGAGAGGCACTCTAATTTTAATTAAATTGCAGGAAACGTTCCACTACTTCACGGTGTGTGTTCTTGAGCTGTCAAAGACTATTACTTATGTGGGTCATTGAACACATTCAGTATTTCTTAGACAAGTTCTTGCATTTTTTACATTCATAAGTAGTTCATTTTTTTGGTTTCATTAGAATACAAAAGGTACAAACATTTTTGGAACTAAAAATCAATATCGTATGGGACGAGTTTTACCAGGTACAGATGGAACCCAATAGTGCAACATAGCAACATGGCAAAGGGAGCTGGTTATCTCACTGTAAAGCAAGGAATCTCTATGTCTGTGTGTCCCTTGCATATCCCGAGAAACGGTCAACTGCTCTACTTCACACTATATTGTTGGGACCATGGACGTGCAGTGTCAAAGTTTGTGCAATTTAGATGTGATTGCAATATTAATAAACTTTGAGTTAAAAAAAACAAGTCAGCACCAGGGTTGGAGCCTCAGGTCTCTGTGGACAGAGACTACTTAGAAATGATTCCTGTCCATGCTAACGCGTCTGAAAACGAATATCACATCACCGTTAGCATAGACTGGGCAGGCGGGTGCTGTTGTAAAGGGAAGTAGACTGGTAGATTTGTAGTATTATTGTACTCTTTTATAATAAAAAAAGGAGATCGATATTTAAGATGTTCCTCTATTTACTCAAATGGACAAGTTTTATTTTTTAAATTCCTCTCAATTCCTCTCAGTTTCATTGTTGTCTGTTCACTCATATCTGCCCGGTGCCTGGAAATCCCTGTCGCACTGGAGAGCATCTGAGCTTTGTTCATTTACAGTTTCTTTGTAAACTTCACAATAGTGTTGCAGAACCAAATAAGCAAGAACTGGATTCAATGAGCGATAGGCAGTTCTCAACAACGCTACAAGCAGCACTTTCTGGGGCCAAGCAATCGGCCCTCTTCATACGGCCAAGCGCTCCGAACGGGCATGCCCCCCTGACTATGCTGCAAACCGCAATACCAGGAGCCAACCAATCAGCCTGCGAGCTCTGCACTAGTTCCCACTGAAGGACTCGTGAGATAATGAGAGGCAGGGCTGTCAGCAGGTGGGGTTGATTTGTGAATGCCATCTGCATACTGCTGAGAACCGGAAAGACGATCCAGCTTGGTAAAAATGGCACAGAAGATTGATGGTAGTGAGCTCCCGAACTTGGAAACGGTATATGCTAGACAAATAATAACGTATTGTGGCATCACAAGGGGACAGGTAGTGGAGGGGTGCTACAAAATGGCCGCCAGTGCAAGAACTACATCTCCCAGCCTGCCTCACCGCTCACCCAGCTGCAGCTGCTTAAGGCACCTGATTGAGGCAGGGCTGGAAGACTTAAGAGAGAGCACCTGGGAAGGAGAGAAAACACAAGCGGAAGGTGAACCCACAAGCACCTGGAAGAGGACGACAAAGAAGAGGACCTCGTAGCTTAGATTCACCAGTGTTGAGTTTTGTTTGGTTAATTAACCACTTTCTCCTCCGGGATGTTTTATGTTTTCTAACTGGACCCTTTTTTGATACTTTGTTGTTTGGACGTTACCTTGCTGGTGGGATGGGAAATAAACCTTTACTTTTTGTTAAATACCCTCGGACGTGCCTGTGTCCAGCTCTCTTTTTCCCGTGACACTACAGGATATACACGGCTCTCAAAGGATAATAACAATCAAATAGCCTATTCTGCACAGTCATAGACATTTTTTTATTGTATGGATGAAAATGTATGTCAGGGAATCTGGGGAATCCAGTCTGAATTGGCCTAATGCAGCTGATTAAATTAATTATAGTATTCGTATCTATAATTTACAGGTGCTATGCAACCAAAGCCTATAAGCTTTTGTTGACATGGTTTAGCCAAAGCTAATTGAAAAAGACTGCGAACTAGCCTAATTATCAGGCAGCAGAACCAAGGCTCAGTGTTGTATTTTATTATTTTACATTTTACTTTTAAATATATTACACAAGTTAAAATTCAGTTTTCTTAAAATGTTATAGAAAATACTGTATTCAATAAATGTTAGTTTACAACTCATTCTGCTCTGTTTAGGTCTATGTCTTCTTTGACCGACAGATGGAGCAAATAGTTTTTAAAGCCAGGAGGACTCATGGGTCAGGTATGGGTCAGGACTGGGCCAGGTATGGGTCAGGTATGGGTCAGGACTGGATCAGGTATGGGTCAGGTATGGGTCAGGACTGGGTCAGGACTGGATCAGCTATGGGTCAGGAATGGGTCAGGACTGGGTCAGGACTGGATCAGGTATGGGTCAGGTATGGGTCAGGACTGGCTCTGTACGTGGCCCTTCTGTTGTTGGTCTGAAAACGCAGTAATAATATCAGTGCCTGCAATAGATGGGTCAAATAAACACAGGACCCTCACCCTAACCCTGAGTATAAATTATTATTCTAAGCATAGCTATGATATTTTACCTCACCCTAAGTATTTTTTGTGTGTCTACGCCTAATTTTAAACCAAATGTTTAAGTTTGACTTCTCGACGTTAACCACACGTTCACTGCAACTGTGCGCAGCAAGTGACGCTGAGGGTTGAGACAAAGCGCCAGTAGCATTGTTTACATGGTGATGGATTCTGGTTATGATTCAGGATTTCACATGTTTACATGAGCATAGAGAAATCAGGTTATTCATATTTCACCTTCATAAAAGGTCTCAAGCCAGGATGAAGTCATCCAAATAGTGCCGTCAGATCAGCTGTGTAAATGGAAGCCACAATCTGCTCCCTAGTGACGGCTACTAAGACTTCCTAAACCAGAAACCTTACAGCTCTGGAGTAGTAGTACTGGTAAATCTGTCTTATACCGTCCAACACTTTACAAGACATGAGCAAGTCAGCAAAGTGCCAATGAAATATATATTTTAGCAGGAATCACAGCAGAACAATTACTTACAAACATGTGAAACATCTTCTGAATTTAGGACTGATTACATCCAGTTATGCTATTTCTAATAATTCATTTTTTAATGATTAAAATCCTTTTCATCAAGATATAGTGTAATGTTAATTGTTTGGTGAGATTTCTATTCCTAGTTTGTGAAAAGAACATTTTGATTAGTATGTAGATTTACTTGATCAGCACTCAAGATTAGTCTTCATGAGAGAACCTAGTGGGGAACAGATTGGTATAAAACACAGCTTGCAACAGATAACCTCTCTGATAGCTATCGAACAAAATATTAATTTGTCTTTTAGTTTTTGGAGTGTGAACTTTGAAGTGCCTGGGTGTGCCCCATGATGCACTGCTTCAATCAGATATGTTCCAAAAGGCTGACCAGTTGACAAAGGTAAGATCACAGTCTGAGCTCACACTTCCTTACAGATGTGATAGATTTTTGTATATTGTGTGAATCAGGAGAATTTAAAGCATTTTCCTCAAGCTAATGCTCATCTTTTCTTTGTTTTAAAGGGAACTTTGGAAGTTGATGGGCAGGCTGTTACACATATTCATTACACTAGTCTTTCCCCCCTTATCTGATTGCGACATGCTACATGCCTACACAACTTCTACGAAAGAGAAAAGAACCAAGGTATCGCAAGATGGATGCAATGGGCAACAATTCTGGAGGGCCAGTTACCTCAGCTCAGAGATCCTCCCATAAATACGGCCAATGCCGATGGCCAAGCAATTAGAGAGGCACTCTAATTTTAATTAAATTGCAGGAAACGTTCCACTACTTCACGGTGTGTGTTCTTGAGCTGTCAAAGACTATTACTTATGTGGGTCATTGAACACATTCAGTATTTCTTAGACAAGTTCTTGCATTTTTTACATTCATAAGTAGTTCATTTTTTTGGTTTCATTAGAATACAAAAGGTACAAACATTTTTGGAACTAAAAATCAATATCGTATGGGACGAGTTTTACCAGGTACAGATGGAACCCAATAGTGCAACATAGCAACATGGCAAAGGGAGCTGGTTATCTCACTGTAAAGCAAGGAATCTCTATGTCTGTGTGTCCCTTGCATATCCCGAGAAACGGTCAACTGCTCTACTTCACACTATATTGTTGGGACCATGGACGTGCAGTGTCAAAGTTTGTGCAATTTAGATGTGATTGCAATATTAATAAACTTTGAGTTAAAAAAAACAAGTCAGCACCAGGGTTGGAGCCTCAGGTCTCTGTGGACAGAGACTACTTAGAAATGATTCCTGTCCATGCTAACGCGTCTGAAAACGAATATCACATCACCGTTAGCATAGACTGGGCAGGCGGGTGCTGTTGTAAAGGGAAGTAGACTGGTAGATTTGTAGTATTATTGTACTCTTTTATAATAAAAAAAGGAGATCGATATTTAAGATGTTCCTCTATTTACTCAAATGGACAAGTTTTATTTTTTAAATTCCTCTCAATTCCTCTCAGTTTCATTGTTGTCTGTTCACTCATATCTGCCCGGTGCCTGGAAATCCCTGTCGCACTGGAGAGCATCTGAGCTTTGTTCATTTACAGTTTCTTTGTAAACTTCACAATAGTGTTGCAGAACCAAATAAGCAAGAACTGGATTCAATGAGCGATAGGCAGTTCTCAACAACGCTACAAGCAGCACTTTCTGGGGCCAAGCAATCGGCCCTCTTCATACGGCCAAGCGCTCCGAACGGGCATGCCCCCCTGACTATGCTGCAAACCGCAATACCAGGAGCCAACCAATCAGCCTGCGAGCTCTGCACTAGTTCCCACTGAAGGACTCGTGAGATAATGAGAGGCAGGGCTGTCAGCAGGTGGGGTTGATTTGTGAATGTGAACGGATGAGCTGGTGGGTGTGGGAGTTGGGAAACCAGCGCTTGTGGGCAAGTTCTCCACCTGTCTAGTGAACAGATGGCAGGTCTAGAAAGTTCCTTAGAAATACACAAGCTTGGGGGTCGTTAGCAGTGTCTGTAAGCAGGCCCAGAGGGGCTGACTGAGCAAAATAAAATAGCCGTTGTGATAGACGCTGACACTTTACATTTAATAACTTTTATTTAAAAGATAAGGCTACAAACACCAATGATGCCAGCTTCTCGGAAGGAATCAGTGTTACCAGTATTCTCTCCATTCCATCTGATGATGGGAATACGTAAATGTCAAGTTCTCAAATATAACACAACCCACATATGCTCAGTGCCACAACAAACAAAAGGACAATGCACTTTTTCAAAGTCAACTGAAACTTACTTTGTTAAGGTCGTACTTAAAGCACACTCAATGTATGATATAAATAGTATTTTTAATGCAGTGTGTGACTCCATCTCCAATGCCATATATAAGTGAATCAGTCAGCATTGTAGAAGTCAGTGTTTAGTATGCATGCGCTTTGGTGTGTAGATAATTATCTACAATGCGTCACCCTTACTTAATATGTTAATGTGAAGCCCAGTCTGGGTTTGTTTGACACCACACTAGCAGAGAAACAATGAGGAAAGAGTATATGTGGCGTGGAGTGGTTTGATTCGAGTGTGTGTGTGTGGGAGACAACTTTGTAGGCACGGAGGTTTTTAAGAGTTTGGACATTATTGTTTTCACAAATCACATGCTCCCGTTGATGATACATCTGAGGTTATGTATTACGTAATTGCTACTTCTGTTACTGACTTTCTGACTGTTTTGTTCAATGCTTTTGAAATTTCCAATTGGTGGGTCCCGTTGTCCAACATTTAGTGACAATCGCGAGTGACAAATAATTCTCTTATGATTTCAGAGACCCCTCAGAATGTTGCTATTGAGACTTTCAGGGGATCTGAAGTGTCAATTCAATTCAATTCAGTTTATTTTGTATAGCCCAATATCACAAATTACAAATTTGCTTCAGAGGGCTTTACAATCTGTACACATACGACATCCCTGACCTTTGACCTCATATCGGATCAGGAAAAACTCCCCAAAAATAACCTTTCACAGGGAAAAAAGGGAAGAAACCTTCAGGAGAGCAACAGAGGAGGATCCCTCTCCCCGGATGTACAGATGAATAGATGTCATGTGTACAGAATGAACAGCATTTACAGAGTTACATAAACACATTACATGAATATGACAATGTATGAATGGAACTCCAATCCATGAAACAGAAGGAGGTAGAGAGGAGGGGGGGGGGGCATCAGCAGGGCCAACGCGGGAGGCCGGCTCACCAGGCATCAGACACCTCCAGGTCCAATGGACCCTATGAGACGTGAAGTCACAAAGACTCCAGGGAGGAAGCAGAGTTAATAAGGTGCAATGGAGAGATGTAAATTCATCCATAAGGAGAGAGAGAAGAGGAGATAGGTGCTCAGTGTATCCTAAAACATCCCCCAGCAACCTATAAGCCTATAGCAGCATATCAAGGGGCTGGACCAGGGCAAACCTGATTCAGCCCCTAACTATAAGCACTATCAAACAGGAAAGTCTTAAGTCTATTCTTGAATGAGGTGACTGTGTCTGCCTCCCGGACTGAAAGTGGAAGCTGGTTCCATAAAAGAGGAGCTTGATAACTGAAGGCTCTGGCTCCCATCCTACTTTTTAGGACTCTAGGAACCACAAGTAGCCCCGCATTTAGTGAGCGCAGCTCTCTAGTGGGGCAATATGGTACTACAAGCTCCTTAAGATATGATGGTCCACGAGCTGCAGCATTCTTGATCAACTGGAGGGACTCAAGAGACTTATTAGACCAGCCTGATAATAAGGAGTTGCAGTAATCTAGTCTGGAAGTAACAAATGAGTGAACCAGTTTTTCTGCATCTTTTTGAGACAAGATGAAGCCTATAAGCCTATAGCAGCATATCAAGGGCCTGGACCAGGGCAAACCTGATTCAGCCATAAAAGAGGAGCTTGATAACTGAAGGCTCTTGCTCCCATCCTACTTTATAGGACTCTAGGAACCACAAGTAGCCCCGCATTTAGTGAGCAGCTCTCTAGTGGGGCAATATGGTACTACAAGCTCCTTAAGATATGATGGTGCATCACCAATCAAGGCTTTGTAGGTGAGGAGAAGAATTTTAAATGTGATTCTTGATTTTACAGGGAGCCAGTGCAGAGCAGCTAATACAGGAGTCATGTGATCTCTTTTCTTAGTTTTTGTGAGTACACGAGCTGCAGCATTCTGGATCAACTGGAGGGATTTAAGAGACTTATTAGAGCAGCCTGATAATAAGGAGTTGCAGTAATCTAGTCTGGAAGTAACAAACGCGTGAACCAGCTTTTCTGCATCTTTTTGAGACAAGATTTGTCTGATTTTTTAAATGTTACGTAGATGAAAAAATGCAATCCTTGAGATTTGCTTAACGTGGGATTTAAAGGACAAGTCTCGGTCAAAGATAACTAGAGATTCTTTACAGTGGTGTTGGATGCCAGGGCAATGCCATCTACAGAAACCACATCACCAGATAATTGATCTCTGAGGTGTTCAGGGCCCAGTAAAATAACTTCAGTTTTGTCTGAGTTTAACATCAGGAAGTTGCAGGTCATCCATGTTTTATGTCTTTAAGACAATCTTGAATTTTAGCGAGCTGGTTGGTCTCCTCTGGTTTGATCGATAGATATAATTGAGTATCATCTGCATAGCAATGAAAGTTTATGCAGTGTTTCCTGATAATGTTGCCCAAAGGAAGCATATATAAGGTAAATAAAATTGGTCCAAGCACTGAACCTTGTGGAACTCCGTGATTAACGTTGGTGGTCATTGAGGCTTCATCGTTTACAAATACAAATTGAGATCGATCTGATGAATAGGATTTAAACCAACTTAGTGCGGTACCTGAAATGCCAATCGACTGATCCAGTCTCTGTAATAGGATGTCATGATCAATGGTGTCGAACGCAGCACTAAGGTCTAATAATACCAGTACAGAGATGAGTCCTTTATCTGATGCATTAGGAGGTCATTTGTAATTTTCACCAGTGCTGTCTCTGTGGTGTTTTCTAAATCCAGACTGAAACTCCTCAAATAAACTATTCTGATGTAGAAAGTCACTCAACTGATTTGCGACTACTTTCTCAAGGATCTTAGAGCGGAAGGGAAGGTTAGAGATTGGTCTGTAGTTAGCCAACACCTCTGGATTAAGAGTGGGCTTCTTCAGGAGAGGTTTAATTACAGCTACTTTGAAGGAATGTGGTACATGCCCTGTTAGCAAAGACACATTAACAATATCCAGCAGAGAGGTGCCAATTAAAGGCAACAGGTCTTTAAGCAGCCTCGTTGGGATGGGGTCCAAGAGACAGGTAGACGGTTTAGAAGTAGAAACCGTTGAAGACAATTGGTCTAGGTTAATGGGAGAAAAGCTATCCAAATATACACCAGGGCATACAGCCGTTTCCAAGGCCACTCCTCTTGATGACAGATCGGCAGTAGTTGAGGGCAAGAGATCATCAATCTTGCCTCTAATTGTTCAAATCTTTTCAAGTCAATGTGTTTTGCACAAAGCTTGTGGCCCCTACCAGCTGGTTAAAATGAATGAAGAGTCATAAGTCACTGACGCTCAACAGCTAATAAAATACAATATATAAATTATATGTGTTTGTTAAAAATTGCGTATCTCTGCAACCACAAGAGGTCCTTGAGCATACATCCTAAAACAGGGTTGGGTCGTCCTTCAATCGGAGGATCGGCGGTTCGATCCCCGGCTCCACTAGCCCATGTCGATGTGTCCTTACACTTATCCCAAAATGTCTCCCATAGCTGTTCTACGGTTAATGAATATGTATGATTGTTAGTTACTGCTGATTGGCAGGTGGACCCTTAGCCCCTCCCATCAGTGTGTGGATGATGTCATGATAGTGTTAAAGAGCTTTGAGTGGTCAGAAGACTAGAAAAGAGAAATACAAGTACAGTTAATTTACCAAATGAGCACAATTAGTTGACTGATGGGTCCAACAGTATGAAAACATTCATGCAACTAAATACATAATCTCCTGCAAGAAATAATGGCATAATGATGAGCATGTTGATGTACATTTTTAAAAAACTGAATTTGATTGACCCAACTCATCCGGGGTCCAAAAAAATTGGTTCTTGATGGACAGAGATATAGATGTATTTCCATTATGGTTGACATAATAACCAACCGGAAAAATATTGCTCATGCTCAGCATATACTCACAACTGTTGTGTTCACTGTTGCTGGTTGATATGATCATCAAGATGAGGCAGTTTTTTTGTTCTATTATATATCTTTATATAATACTATGATTTTTGTTATCTCCCTATGCCCGATGCCATGGCCCAGTTCATGCATTTGTTTGCTAATTGAGCCTTACTATAAAGATCTATATACGGTAACTGGTGGGTTTTGGCTCAATGTTGCATTTTTGTGAATGTTTCTTTCTTTTCATGAAGGGTGACTACTGTCATGGAAAACTGCATTGATGTTTTTCAAGCAATTACTCTGGAAGTACTCTCTGAGAAGTGGCCGGTAGGTGACGTCCACAGCTTCCCTGGTTTCGGGTCAGTGGGTCAGATGGATGTAATGCAAGCTCTGGGAAGTGTTTGTCTTTATTAAGGGTCATCTAGAGTTCAGAGAAAAGGATGTCGTGACACTTGAAGCTCTTTACATATTGAAGTGAAAGCATTCTGTCTTAAGGTAACCCTTTATTGAAAGTAAATCCATCCATTACTGCTGATTGAATGCATTCATTATGGCTGATGGTTTCATGGCCACAAAGGGGACTGGAAGTGTGAATATTCATCACTGTTTGTGGAATACCTTCAACCACTTGACTCACTTCCATTCGTGTGGATTTATAATCAAGCCCGAACCACAAATCAAGCTAAGCTACTACACCTAAACTTTTGTTATCTATTTTAGCACTTAATAAATGTGTACTTTAATTTTGAATAGAACATATACATATGGACAGTCATTAGATTTCTCCAGAGTATTGTTATATATTTTTTTTAATTGTTCATTGTCCACTCAAAGCAATATTTCCAAAAATATCATGCAACTTTAGGCAAAGTCAACTAGTGCTTCGTCAATTATCACAAGATAACCTTTCCTGATAAAGGCCCAGAGTGTATCCCATTCCAATTAATGCTATCAAAAATGTATTTGTCAATAGTTTGAAAGAGAAGATGAGACAAGACTGGAAATAAAAGACATGTTGAGGGGAAGAGAAAAAGTAAGTTTAGGGTTGGGCTCAACCTAATACTTAATAATAAACAGTTTGTCAAGATTGAGAGAGATCTAATATAAGCATCTGGTAAGAAAGCCCAGTTGGAGATAGATGGACATGTACACAAGATGTACTTGTTCTATTTTTCCAACCACTCGAAGCACTTTAACATTACATGTCATCATTATTCTATTTATACTCTGTCTGTATATATAATATTATTCTTGTTTTTACTCTTTTATCTTATTTCTGTTTACTGTTTATTATACTACTTGTTTTTTACTTATTACTGTGAGCAATGCTGCCGTAATCCTGTAATTTCCCCACTGAGGGACTAATAAAGGATTATCTTATTTTATCTTATCTTACCCGTTCACACCCATTCATACACTAATGGGAGGGGCTACCATGTAAGGCTAGTTTCTCTTGTAAGGTGCCACCTGCCCATAAGGACTAACTAACATTCATACACCGTAGGCACAGCTATAGGAACAATTTGTGATTATGTGTCTTGCCCAAGGACACCTTTACATGGATTAGCGGATTGAACCTTGGATCCTCTGATTGCTCTACTGAGCCACAGTCGCCCATAGACTAATAGCCCTTGGGACTGCTGGTCTCCCTAAAATACTAGATCCCAAAAACTGCATCCCCCATTGGTTACATGACATCAGGTAAACACAGCTGATCAGTCTGCCCAAGAGGCCCCTGAGATTAGCGATTTGCCTTTAGAGATGTACCCCCCAAGAGTTGACGGCTACTAAGACTTCCTAAACCGGAAACCTTACAGCTCTGGAGTAGTAGTACTGGTAAATCGGTCTTATACTGTCCAACACTTTACAAGTATGCGCTTAAAGATTGGATGGTCGGGCTGCTTATAGTGCTGATTGCCTTGGCTTTCCCTCCAAATGCTGCCCAATCCCACTAAAACAGGAAACATATGTATTACGCAGTGTGGGCTGGAATGGTATGTGTAGTCGTCCCGAACCTGTCACGGCTCGGTCGACTCATGTCCTTTTTTGTTTTTTCCCTGTGTCCCCTGTGTGTGCCGTGGGCGTGGCTACTTTGAATTTGCTAGAAAGCAATTACACATTAAATCACACAATATGAAGAAACACAAACTAATATCCCACGGAATAGAGTTTCGCTGCGTTCTGCTGGACACAGAACACAACAAGAACTCCTGGAACTCAAATAAAGTGTGACCTCGCTCTGGAAACTCCAACTATTGCTCAATCATACTTTTCATCACTAGCTGCTTTCACATAATTTGTAACACATGGTAATTATACAAATAGTTTGCATGGTATAAAATAGTTCACAGTAGGAGCACTTTTTCTTTTTAAACACAACAGACATCCTTTGTGATTCAAAGTGAAACATAGTCTATTAATGTCCACTACCCACAGGCACAGAAGAGAAATTCTTGAGCACACATTACTATTTGACTTTGTTGACTTACAGTAAGAAATATGGACTTTATGTTCTAATATAAATGAAAAAGAATGTAATATTTTTTATTGTTTTGCTTGCTGAACAGAAAACATACCAAACCTTGACCCCAAAACAAAAGGACATACTGTTCTCCAAATACTACACAATATGTAAGTCCAAATCAAATCACATTTGTTATGGCTGTTGTGTCCACAGCTGCATGAATTTATCGTCTAACAGTATAGGACAGACTAAAGCAAGCATGCATACTTTAATTCACAGTGTCAGACAGGCTTCCTGAGGCTCTAGAGGACAAAGACCAGACTTGCTTTATAGGTGACAACCAGAAGACGAAGCCCTCTGTTTCTTTCCTTGTTATCTGTCTCTTTGTCATCCAGGTGTTATGCAGCCCTACGGCAATGTGCGACACACACACACACACACACACTTGCTCAGGTATGTGTCGCACTAAATTGTCTGCCGGATACACACACTGCTTTAACTGAGATGGGATGTTTGTTTTCTGATGTTCAGACTTAAAGAAGACCACCTACTTCTGGACACAATACCATAAATGTCCCTCTGTGACCAATTCAACAGCTCACAAACACAACATTCCCCCTGAAGGTTACACTGCTGTTTGAAACACCACAGTATTTATTTGGCTCCCAGCAATGTTTGTTCATAGAAATGTATCATGGTGGGTGGGAGAGAGATTTAAATGGAGCACTGACAGCACAATGTTCTGACTTCAATCCAATTAATTGCTCAAAGGCCTTTAAAGCAAGTATGAGAAGCTGGTATCGGTCTGTGATGAGTTTTTAATTAAACCTGATGCGGTCCAGTCAGCACTGCCCACCCCCAATATGATGAATATGATGTGGTTTGATTAATGACGTGCTATGTCGTAGAGTGGTTGCGTTTCAGTACCAGTGTTTCCCTGTCTGCTCAGGTTTCACTTTTTAATTGTAAGGTCTGCGTTTGACTTCCCCATTCTGGCCTAATGTTGTTTGAGATGCTTTTTATTGAGATGTTAATATGCCCATTATGTAATGTATTTAATTTGGATTACTTTGTAATTATTAAGGTTAATTTATTATAAAAGATCAAAGAACATGGAAAATATTACTCTGAAAAGGCACTAATGTGCTCTCTCTCTCTCTGTTGTTCACCACAGGTCAATAGAAACACCATAGTGTATGCATTGCTCTTGCATTTTCCTAAAATAGTCCTTTATCTGTCTCTAACTGAGTGTGGTTTAGCTACATTCTTATAAACAATTTATTTAGCTGACGATATAAAATTAATTTAGCTGAATTTTAAAAATATCCAAAGCAACTTATTATTAATGAATATTGTTCAAACTTGTGGGCACAACCTCAAGTACGGTCATAAACACACAATGCTGATCTACTTCAATAGCTGAATTAGGAACAAGAAGAGATGGAGAAACAAATACGTAGAGTTTGTGCTGTCCTGATGTCAAAGAGATGTTGGTTTCATCTTTGTGGAGTTAGGCTTCATGTTGGCAGCAAAAGTCAGTCCATTGTCTGTAGTAGTGGTACAAAATAAAATGATTGATCCACTGCCAATATCTTATTATGTATCGATTCCATTTCCCCTGCTGCAAATGTGAGATTAAAGAATCGCCCTCCCTCAATGAATCCACCATTCAATGATCTCTTTTGTCCTGGTTCTACGATGCCTCCCCACCCTCCAGCCGGCCCAGCTATACGGCCTCCCAGTGTGCACCAGCGGAGCGCTGAGGCTCTGCTCCGGGCCGGAGGCGTTACTGCCGGAGCTCCGGCTGCAGGTTGAGGGCAGCAGCAAAGCCAGGTCTGGGTCTGTCCAGGGGGGGCGGGTTGCTGCTGGAGTCTGAGCTGAAGGAGCCTCTAGTGAACCTGTGGGATTTTGTTGGTGGCACAGATAAAAAGCATTAGGAATAAACATAAATAAATAGCCAATCCTCTCACTGATTGTCTCATTTATTTATCAAGGTCATTTAGAGGCATCAGTATTAAATTGCAACTGTTTCATAACCAGCTGAAAGTTCTTGGTAATTTCATATAAAAACATTTTTCAAAGGCTTCTCGATGACATGTCCAGCTGGGCTCCAGGCCTCAACATTGTGTACCGATTTGACTGCGATTTGATGTAAAAGATTTTTTTGACAAATTACTGTGAATTATTAAGGTACTTCTACTTCATACTTAAGTCTGTTTAAAAAGGAAATACAACAAAGGGATAGTTTAGTTGAGAAACTCTTTTTTAGCAATGAATAAACCTATGACATGACAGGCCAGTAATTCTGATTTCAAATTGCCATGTTATTATGATAATAATATAATAATGGGAACAACCAGAGTACAGACTGAATAGATAACTGTGAGAAAGCTTTGTGTGAAACCAATGAGTGGAACTTATGAACTGATGAATGTTTGTGCAACTTCAACACTTTGTGAGGACCTGTCGCTTTTTAACTGCTGAACTGCCAAAGACACTTTAACAAGCACAGCCAATACAAAGCAGGAATAGGATGTAATAATACTTCTATTGTCTTCAAGAGAAAAGGGGAGTAGTGTGTTTCTCCTACATTCAAACAAGAGGGATGAACCCTAAACCTTTACAATTAAGGAGTTCAGATCAGAAGTCCCCTATAAAACCATTAACCCTCGCTTTTTTTTGTAAGCAAAAAGCAGTGAAATAGGTACCAACGTAAGCTAATCAATAAGGTTATGAATTATGTCAACTGCACTAGTTGAGTGAACTTGAGCTGTGTTAGTTTGGAAATGACCGAAAGGCTTTGTTTGGTTTTATATAAACTTGTATGTAAAAAAGGGTCTTGTTAATTTGAAGAGAGCGGTATGTTGTGAAGAGAGACTTATGTACCTAAGGTGACCACTGGGGAGCTAAAGAATTAAATAAAAATCTCAAAACAACAAAAACAAACAGTGATAGCTCTCAAGCATCACATTTGGTCTGGGGTATGTCGTCTTAAAGGTTAGTTACAAAAAAGCAGGTGCTTGTTAAGGAGATAGGAAATTAGCAAGCTCGCTACTTTCAGCCATGCTTGAGACATTCTGCAAATCACAAGATCACTGTCGATTCAAGATAAGATAAGATGTACTTTACTCATACCCAGGGGGGAATTTGTTAAGAGGATCAAGTATCAACAGAATGAACCATGTGGATCTGGCCATCAGAAGGTTTTGAAGGCCAGCCCTGTAAAGACATTCAATTCAATTCAATTCAGTTTATTTTGTATAGCCCAAAATCACAAATTACAAATTATCCTCAGAGGGCTTTACAATCTGTACGACGTCCCTGTCCCAGGACCTCACATCATGTGAGGTAATGTTGCTAAACACAGTGTACAATCTTTCTCCATATCCATTGTAAAGATCAATCAGTTTATGAGATCTTCCATCCATCCATCCATTATCACCCGCTTATCCGGGGTCGGGTCGCGGTGGCAGCAGGTTCAGCAGGCCGACCCAGGCTTCCCTCTCACCCGCAGCACTTTCCAGCTCATTCTGGGGGATCCCGAGGCGTCCAAGGCCAGCCGGGAGATATAATCCCTCCAGCGTGTCCTCGGTCTTCCCGGGGCCTCCTACCAGTTGGACGTGCCCGGAAAACCTCTAATGGGAGGCGTCCAGGAGGCATCCTAACTAGATGCCCGAACCACCTCAGCTGACTCCTTTCGACACGAAGGAGCAGCGACTCAACTCCAAGCTCCCCTTTGATGTCCGAGCTCCTTACCCTATCTCTAAGGCTGAGCCCGGCCACCCTACGGAGGAAGCTCATTTCGGCCGCTTGTATCCGAGATCTCGTTCTTTCGGTCACGACCCAGAGTTCGTGACCATAGGTGAGGGTTGGAACGTAGACCGACCAGTAAATGGAGAGCTTTGCCTTCCGGCTCAGCTCCCTCTTCACTAAGACGGACCGGTACAGCGCCTGTTTTACTGCTGCAGCCGCACCGATCCGCCTATCGATCTCCCGCTCCACCTTACCCTCACTCGTGAACAAGACCCCGAGATACTTGAACTCCTTCGCTTGGGGTAGGCAGTTTGCCCCCACCTGGAGGGAGCAATCCGCCGGTTTCCGGCAGAGCACCATGGCCTCAGATTTGGAGGTGCTAACTCTCATCCCTGCCGCTTCGCACTCGGCTGCAAAACGCCCCAGTGAATGCTGGAGGTCACGGTCCGAGGAGGCAAACAGGACCACATCATCCGCAAACAGCAGAGAGGCGATCCCGAGACTCCCGAACCGGATCCTCTCCGCCCCCTGGCTGCGCCTAGATATCCTGTCCATGAAGGTCACGAACAGGACCGGTGATAAAGGGCAGCCCTGGCGGAGGCCAACACCCACCGGGAACGTGTCTGACTTACTACCGAGGAGACGAACACAGCTCCTACTGCAGGCGTACAGAGACCGGATGGCCCGTGCCAACGGGTCCGGCACCCCATACTCCCGCAGCACCCCCCACAACAACCCCCGAGGGACCCGGTCGAAAGCCTTCTCCAGGTCTACAAAGCACATGTAAACTGGTTGGGCAAACTCCCAGGACCCCTCCAGTAATCTTGCTAGGGTAAAGAGCTGGTCCACTGTTCCACGACCGGGACGGAATCCGCACTGTTCGTCCTGAATCTGAGGTTCGACAAGCGGTCGGAGCCTCCTCTCCAGCACCCTGGCATAAGCTTTTCCCGGGAGGCTGAGCAGTGTGATACCACGATAGTTCGAGCACACTCTCCGGTCCCCCTTCTTGAAGATGGGAACCACCACCCCGGTCTGCCAGTCCATGGGCACTGTTCCCGACCCCCATGCGACACTGAAAAGGCGTGTCAACCAAGACAGCCCAACAATGTCCAGCGCTTTCAGCATCTCAGGGCGGATCTCATCCACCCCTGGCGCCTTGCCACCAAGGAGCTTTTTGACTACCTTAGCGACCTCTGCCAGAGATATGGGTGAATCCACCCCAAAGTCTTCCGGCGCTGCCCCCTCTCCGGGGGACATGTTGGCCGGGTTTAGGAGTTCCTCAAAGTGCTCTTTCCACCGCCCGACGATGTCCCCAGTCCGGGTCAGCAGTTCCCCCCCCCTGCTGAGAACAGCCTGGGGTAGACCCTGCTTTCCCTTCCTGAGCCGTCGGATGGTTTGCCAGAACTTCCTTGAGGCCAACCGAAAGTCCTTCTCCATGGCCTCCCCGAACTCCTCCCATGCCCGAGTTTTAGCCTCCGCGACCATCGTCGCTGCAGCCCTTTTGGCCCGCCGGTACCCGTCAGCTGCTTCAGGAGACCCCTGGGCCAGCCAGGCCCGAAAGGCCTCCTTCTTCAGTTTGACGGCTAGAACCCGGTGTCCACCACCGGGTTCTAGGGCTGCCGCCACGACAGGCACCGATGACCTTCCGGCCACAGCCCCGAGCAGCCGCGTCCACAATAGAGGCTTTGAACAAGGTCCACTCGGATTCCATGTCCCTAGCCTCCCTCGGGATTTGTGAGAAGTTCTTCCGGAGGTGGGAGTTGAAGACCTCCCGGACAGGATCCTCTGCCAGACGTTCACAGTTCACCCTCACTACACGTTTGGGCTTGCCAGGTCTCTCTAGCCGAGTCCCCCGCCATCTGATCCAACTCACCACCAGGTGGTGATCAGTTGACAGCTCTGCTCCTCTCTTCACCCGAGTGTCCAAGACATACGGCCGCAGATCAGATGATACGATTACAAAGTCGATCATTGATCTCCGGCCTAAGGTGTTCTGGTACCAGGTACACTTATGAGCCACCTTATGTTCGAACATGGTGTTCGTTATGGACAAACTGTGGCTAGCACAGAAGTCCAACAACAAAACACCATTCGGGTTCAGATCGGGCAAGCCGTTCCTCCCAATCACGCCCCGCCAGGTTTCTCTGTCATTGCCCACGTGAGCGTTGAAGTCTCCCAGGAGAACTATGGAGTCGGCAGGCGGCGCCCTTTCCAGGACCCCTCCCACCGACTCCAAGAAGGCCGGATACTCCGAAATGCTGTTCGGTGCATAAGCACAAACAACAGTCAGAGCCTTACTCCCCGCAACCCGTAGGCGCAGGGAGGTGACCCTCTCGTTCCCCGGGGAAAACTCCAACACAGCGGCGCTCAGCCGGGGGCTCGTGAGTATCCCCACTCCAGCCCGGCGCCACTCACCCTGGGCAACTCCAGAAAAGGACAAAGTCCAACCCTTCTCCAGGAGCTTGGTTCCAGAGCCCATACTGTGCGTGGAGGTGAGCCCAACTATATCTAGCTGGTACCGCTCCACCTCCTGCACCAACTCCGGCTCTTTCACCGCTAGTGAGGTGACGTTCCACGTCCCTAGAGCTAGTCTATGCTGCCGGCGATCGGCCCGCCCAGGTTTCCCGCCTGGCCCGCCGCCCGGTCTACATAGCACCCGACCCCGATAATTCTCCCTGCGGGTGGTGGGTCCACAGGGTGACTGCTGCTCCATGTTGTTCTTTCGGGCTGAGCCCGACCGGGCCCCATGGGCGAAAGCCCGGCCACCAGACGCTCGCCGACGAGCTCCCCTCCTGGGTCTGGCTCCGGGAGGGTGCCCCGGTTTCCCTTGTCCGGGCAAGGTGGCTACAATCCGTGGGCTGCTTATCATCAGGGTTTGTCTCCCCCGAGACCTGTTTGCCTTGGGAGACCCTACCAGGGGCTGACGCCCCGGACAACATAGCTCCCATGATCACTGAGCCACTCAAACTCCTCCACCACGTTAAGGTGGCGATTTATGAGATCTTATTACTTTGTATTCCATAATCCATACCAATCCCTTTCACTCGCTCTGGTACTCACCTCCTAAGGTGAACTTTCACTGGTTGGTTGAGTGTCCGAGGAGAGGCTTGTCTGTAAATATGTCCTGCGTTTGTGTAGGAAAGCTGTATCGAGAAATCTCCATCCAAAAATCCCAAGGTCAGAGAAGAGATGAACTTCGTACCACATCTAAACTGGCCAGGGAGACACGTTTCAGATGAAGCAAGACGCTGAGGCTCTTTGGCGTCTTATCCCACACTATCACTCTCTTTAGCTTTCAGCTGTGCAGTCTGGTTTGAACAATGTTTCTGTTTGAAAACATAAATATCTTGTGGGTTCTGTGTCCTGCCAGGATGATAAAATACTGATATTCTAGCTGTGTGTATCTGTTTGAGAAATTTCTGAGTCATGTGTGCAATGAGAAATTTGTGAAAATCCTTTGTAAATCTGGCCTTCAGGCTCTCTAGTCGTCTACATGTGTTGGGGGACTCTTGATTGAATCAGAGGCAACCAGCACCAAACCACACTACTTCTGTGCTCTGTCAGTTAGTATTTCATCTAGCTTTCAAACTCATGCAGTTCATATTATCAGGAGTAAGTGGCATTAGCATACACGACACAGCACAGACAGTGTTCCATGAAAAATCATTTGAAAAATCCTCTCCAAATCGTTTCATTTGTTCTCTTTTTTTGGCAACTGAACACAGTTAAACCTATTTTTAATGTTGAGCAGATGTTTACTGTAACCAGCTACCTAAAAATATGGCGACATATTTTGATATAAATGTACCTGCAACATGTTTTTACTATGTATTATTTGATTAAATACAGGCAAATATACTTCAAGTTGCCTATTAGTTTAGTAGACGACTCTGACTTTGAGTGGTGTTCCATTTGATTCCTCTCTGTATCTTTCTATCCAAGAGTAGATTATGTTTGTTGTCCTTGTTTATTTACTGAAGATTTTAATTTCAAACACCTCAATGTTTTTCTTTAGCCTGCACAATGTAACCTTGTATCTCGGTCCTTATCATTAGTTTTGAACTGGCTGTAAGATTATCTGGGGAAAATCATCCCTTCAGCTTCCATATTACTTGGCATTTATCCTTGCAGAAATAACATTTGAACAAAAATGGTTTGCTCTCTGGCGTTCTAGCTGGCACATAACTCTACGGGCCTATATTATAGTTATAGTACTAAATATTCTTTCCTTTATTAATCAAAGAGGAAACAAATTAGCAAGATCAATATCCGTATTGTATATTGTATGTTCTGTTGTTTTGAACCAATTGACATTGGGGTCCAAGAAAATCTATTGATCTTGTCAGCAAAAGTCATTATTTTATGGTTTTCCATGTTTTTAATTTCAGAAATTGAAATTGCTGTGCGAAAAGTCCCACTGCAAAATATGAAAGTTTCCTATTTGACGTGGAAAGGCTCAAAGAAATACATTTTTAAATTACAAAGTGATCATATTTGGTCTGAAAAGACCTTTAATATTAAAATGACCGCCAAGACATTTCCTGTAAGTGGCACTTTGTTGTCTGCTTTTGCTGCTGCAGCAATTAGTAAAAGGTATTTTTATAAACCACTATGAACTCTCTCCAACAGGGGTGGACTGGCCATTGGGAAGTCCTAGTCCATATTCTGCTCTCCCTCCATGCAGTGATTGGCCAGAAAAATAAAACGTACTTATATGTTTATGTGTACAAGAAAATGTGACACCATTACTATGAGGAGAGACTCCCCAAAATGGTGTCTTATTACCATTTGTAAGTGTAGAGAGACTGTTGTAGTTATAATATCATTTATATTGTTTTTATTTTATTTTGTAGAGGTTGTAGAGTGAGATGTGGCAGTAACGTTACAGTGGTTGGGGAACATCTGATGAGTGGGTATGGGTGGGTTGTGAGTGATAGCACATTAACAAATCAGGGGTAATAAACAGCCAGTGCTCTATCAATCCTAACTGCATGCCGCTCTCCTCCTCCTTCCTTTCTTCCTTCCTCTCCATCCCATGTTTTCTAATCTAATATTGACCTCCCACTAATTCTCTCCTCTGTCTTTGTGCGATGCGTCATCGTCTCTCTCCAGAACAAATCCCATCAGTCTGAACTGAAGACTGCTGAGCCTACAAGACGAAAGGTTACATAAAGAGGAATCAGAGGGAAAAAGATTGGGAACAAGACAAACTTATGGTCATTTGGAAGCAGCTGACGGGTACCGGTGGGCCAGAAGGGCTGCAGCGGCGATGGTCGCGGAGGCTAAAACTCGGGCATGGGAGGAGTTCGGGGAGGCCATGGAGAAGGACTTTCGGTTGGCCTCAAGGAAGTTCTGGCAAACCATCCGACGGCTCACAAAGGGAAAACAGGGTCTACCCCAGGCTGTTCTCAGCAGGGGGGGGGGGGAACTGCTGACCCGGACTGGGGACATCGTCGGGCGGTGGAAAGAGCACTTTGAGGAACTCCTAAACCCGGCCAACATGTCCCCCGGAGAGGGGGCAGCGCCGGAAGACTTTGGGGTGGGTTCACCCATATCCCTGGCAGAGGTCGCTAAGGTAGTCAAAAAGCTCCTTGGTGGCAAGGCGCCAGGGGTGGATGAGATCCGCCCTGAGATGCTGAAAGCGCTGGACATTGTTGGGCTGTCTTGGTTGACACGCCTTTTCAGTGTCACATGGGGGTCGGGAACAGTGCCCATGGACTGGCAGACCGGGGTGGTGGTTCCCATCTTCAAGAAGGGGGACCGGAGAGTGTGCTCGAACTATCGTGGTATCACACTGCTCAGCCTCCCGGGAAAAGCTTATGCCAGGGTGCTGGAGAGGAGGCTCCGACCGCTTGTCGAACCTCGGATTCAAGACGAACAGTGCGGATTCCGTCCCGGTCGTGGAACAGTGGACCAGCTCTTTACCCTCGCAAGACCCACAGTCGCCCCATTGGACTGGTGTTGTGGCAGTCAGCACATATGGGGGCCAATGTAGTTAGATTGTAGGCACAGAACCTAGAGGGGAGAGGGGCAAGCTGTAAAGCAAGTCTTTGTGATCAAATGTACCACTCTACATGGAGAAGATGGACTGGACACATTTACAACAGTAAAGTATAATGCAATTATATGTATTATCCATCCAATAAATATATAACTTTGATTGTTGATATATGTGCTCTGTGAGCTCCACACGGACCATAACGCCTCACTAACAAGGGAACATTAAAAAATACTGGTTTGACTAACTTCATAGCCTCATTCCAGCAACTAGTACCTCTTGAATTGCTCCTTTCTACAAAATGATCTGTTATCTGTCACTAAGTTTCTAGATTTATTTTCTGACTCTGACAGTTGGTCTTGCTATTGTGCTCCTTCAGTGCCAACATCATTATGTTTCTTGTACTGTCAAACCGTCTTTGGTTGTTCTTATTGTAAAGAGGAGATCTAAAGAGGCCACTAGCACTAGTAGAGGCTTTGTCAGTGCTTCATTATATTGTATACATTAATAATCTCCTCCAGGCATAGCCTGAGGACATTATGTGTTTTGTCGCATGTTTGTGTGCATGAGAACACATTTTATTGACGATTGTTTCATAATATTATTGACTGCTGACTCTGTACAACTCTGCATGTGATCACTACTTCAGTTTGGACTAATTTGTGGAATGGATTACAAATTGATTTGTAAGCCTGGGTAAGACTAATGTTCACTTCTTTAACCTTACCCGTGGAAGACCATCTGGAGCTGAGCTAATTCCATATCCACAGCAAATACAAGTTGTTGTTTCTGAAATTCCATCTTGTTTTTTTTTGCAACCAGTGAATTGAAGTGATCGTAGAGACACCGTGGTAGCAAGCTGTCAGTCACAAGGTAGCCCCGCCCTAAAGTATACCATGCTTTATGGTCTCTAAATGGACCATAATCTCCTAAATGAACATCATGCTGTATTGAAGAAGACTTGAAACTATAGATTGAGCCTTTAGGCACACCTTTAGAGATGGTAAGAGGTTCAAACATGATGTTTTCGTTCTTCACCCGCTGGACACGACCAGCCAGGTAGTTCGCAAACCAGTTGCAACATCTACTGGACAAGCCAATGCTGGTAAGTCTTTGCAGGAGAATGTTATGGTTGACGGAGTCAAAAGCCTTGGCTAGGTCTATAAAGGCAGCTACACAAGTCGGTTTGTTGTCCATGGCGGTGATGACATCATCAAAGACCTTCAGTGTAGCGGTGGTACATCCGTGGCCTTTCCTAAACTGGGTGATGAGGTGTTTGATGAATCTGTTTCAGGGGCAGCTGCACCAAAGAAATTAGATGATTTCACGAAATGTTGGTTGAAGTGTGTGGCCATGCGTTGTTTATCAGTAACAACAATGTCACCAAAAATCAAAGAAGTGGGTGGATGTGGAGAAGCAAGTTTGTTGTTCATGGATTTGACTGTTTTCCAACATTTCTTGGCGTCAGAGCAACTGGCTGAGAATTCTTCTTTGAAATGACTGATTTCAGCTTTCCTGATGGCCTGTGTTGTTTTGTTCCTGCATTGTCTGAAGGCCAGCCAGTCGGCAGCAGACTGAGAAGACCTCCTTTTCGGCCATGAGGTGTTTTTTAGGAGGATCAGAGCTGCCAAATCATGACTAAACCAGGGGCTGTAGCGATTCTTCATCCGGAATCGTTTCAATGGGGCGTGTTTCTCAGATTAGGCTAAAGGTGTTTTTGAAAAAAGACCAGGCATCTTCCACTGAGGGGATAAGATTGATTCTTTCCAAGACGCAGCTGCAACATCTTGCAGGAAGGCCTGATTGTCAAAGTTTTTCAGTGAGCGCTTGGTCACAATCACCGGTGGACGTTTGACAGAGAGGCCGGAGCGATCGCATGCAATGGCACAGTGGTCACTCAAGTCTTGACTGAAGACGCCAGATCGGTAGTTTGATGGAGTGTTAGTGAGAATAATATCGATCAGTGTGGCAGATGACGGTGATTTCAAATTAAGTCTGGTTGGCTCAGCTACAATTTGAAAGAAGTTTGAAGCATCAAATTGCTGTGTAACTAAATCAGGGGGGTTGATCATATTCCAGTTTAGGTCACCGAGAAGGACAAACTCAGAGGAAATGTGAGGGGCCAACAGTTAACCGAGAACTCTTAATGTGCATGCTGGAGCAGAGGGTGGTCTATAGCAAACAGCAACAGACACAGTGAGATGTGTTGATAGTTTGAGTTTTAACAGTAACAGTTCAAATTGCTTGGGGACTGATTTAGACAGTGTAACAGAACATTGCAAATGGTCTTTTACAAATATAGCCACGCCGCCACCCTTGGTGGATCTATCCTGACGAAAGACGTTGTAACCCGGTATTCGAATTTCTAGATCTGAGACACCTTTCTTAAGCGATGACTCAGAGACAGCCAGAACATCAGGGTTAAGTAGTCATGTTTTGTCAACAAACTACAGATCTTGACATGTAGAAAGCCCAATGATTTACGATCACAAAAATCATTAAACGACAGATTAGAGACATGAATAGCGGCCCCTGGGTTTGGGTGAACATTTCCAGAGATGAACAACATGAGAATGATTAACACACGTCTGAGGACAGTACTAAAATGTTGCATATGTTTATCTTTCATTGACAATTTGGTCAAAATTAAAGAGGAGTCGTGGAACTGCTGCAATAACATGTAAGAGTACAAAGGAATAAGCTTTGTTACACACCAAGTAGGAAGTCCAAAAGTCTTTGTAAACCAGAAGGATGAAATGTCCCTGGTTGATAAACTAAAGTCCAATGTACCAACACCGTTAGAAATGATATCAGTCTCCTGTATGTACCTGCTAGAAAGGCAGGTTGTAAGAGCTGATGTGATCCATGTCCAAACCAATAGTCCAGGCTGTAGAAGGTTAAACAGGCCCAAGCTACAGCCAGCAGAGGAGCCCAAGCTACAGCCAGCGGAGGAGTCCAGGCTACAGCCAGCAGAGGAGTCCAGGCTACAGCCAGCAGAGGAGCCCAAGCTACAGCCAGCAGAGGAGTTCAGGCTACAGCCAGCGGAGGAGTCCAGGCTACAGCCAGCGGAGGAGTCCAAGCTACAGCCAGCAGAGGAGTCCAGGCTACAGCCAGCGAAGGAGTCCAGGCTACAGCCAGCGGAGGAGTCCAAGCTACAGCCAGCAGAGGAGTCCAGGCTACAGCCAGCGAAGGAGTCCAGGCTACAGCCAGCGGAGGAGTCCAGGCTACAGCCAGCAGAGGAGCCCAAGCTACAGCCAGCAGAGGAGTCCAGGCTACAGCCAGCAGAGAAGTCCAGGCTACAGCCAGCAGAGGAGTCCAGGCTACAGCCAGCAGAGGAGTCCAGGCTACAGCCAGCAGAGGAGTCCAGGCTACAGCCAGCAGAGGAGACCAGGCTACAGCCAGCAGAGGAGTCCAGGCTACAGCCAGCAGAGGAGTCCAGGCTACAGCCAGCAGAGGAGTCCAGGCTACAGCCAGCAGAGGAGCCCAGGCTACAGCCAGCAGAGGAGTCCAGGCTACAGCCAGCAGGGGAGTCCAGGCTACAGCCAGCAGAGGAGTCCAGGCTACAGCCAGCAGAGGAGTCCAGGCTACAGCCAGCAGAGAAGTCCAGGCTACAGCCAGCAGAGGAGTCCAGGCTACAGCCAGCAGAGGAGTCCAGGCTACAGCCAGCAGAGGAGTCCAGGCTACAGCCAGCAGGGGAGTCCAGGCTGTAGCAGGTTAAACAGGCCCAGCAGAGGAAGCTAGACTGTAATTCATGGATTTAGTAAGAAACCAATAAAATAGGCACTATGCTCTCAGTCCAGTACAAGCTAAAGACACTTTACACATTACAAGAGCCAGATCAGCAGACAAGATAAAACATAAATAAACAATAAATTCCGAGCTCACATACAGACACACAGGACTGGTCTGGCAGCCATCTTGGGAACATCTCTTGTCCCCTCGAGCATTTCAACTGATTTCTTCCATCCACACAATAGTAGAGATGCTATGAGGCCATATGGACCTCTGATCCCACTCACTCTCCTACTTAGGCTTGTCCTGTTTGTCCCTGGGCCTTATCTAGATTGTTGCATTGTGTGATTATGTCTTTTTAGGATCAATGTGTTTGTGATTCTGGCTGCAACCAAATTCCTTCTGGTGGGATAAACCAAACGAGTTGACATCATTGAACAGGCTGGCTGCTGAGCTGCTGTTCTTCTTTGTGGTTTCTTTGATTACAAGTCTATAAATTAAAGAGAAGCATATTTAAGAATGAGATATTGATTGAATATTTGATGATCAATATTTCTATATGAACAAATAGCTACTAGTTTGTTTGTTTTATCCATACTTAAGGGGACATTGACTGTTTACATGCACACCCATATGCCATTATTATTTCGAATTTGACAATATTCAATTTGGATTACTCCTAATGGAGCGCTTTCCGATTAAGACGTGGGATATGCAGATATCATTCAGGTTTTAGGATCATTCTTTGGACATGTATACAGCTCATTCCCAAAGAGGTTTTCATGGCACTTTGAAACACTCGGCCTCCTTCCTGTTCCTGAAGCATGCACTCCAATACCTTTCAAAGCCTGCAAAGACTCAAACATGCTTAGAAATAGAAAGAAAGGAGATGTCTATCTGATGAACTAATTACTATCAACTGTCAGTTCCAATGAAAAGTTGTCAGAAGGTGTTTTTCATGAACTTGTGACTTAACGACCTGACTGTGCTGTGACATTGAGTCAGTCCTCTACAGTGGTGCAGATCACTGTAGTTCATAGCTGGAGGCTGGGAAAAGACAGAGGGCGTATGGCTGCCACCCTGTGACACACAGATGGCAAGACTAATTATTAGAGCACAGGCCTGCAGCACACACACACACACACACACACACACACACGCGCACAGCTAAACCCACACACAATGAGAACAACCCACATCCACTCACAAACCTTTTTAACTGGGGCATGACCACGCCACTGGAGAGAAGAAAGAGGGAGGCTTTGATAACGCACATTATCACACAGAAAGTAGTGCAGGAATGAGGCCTGACGTTATTGATTACTTTGATCAGTCAATGGAAAATCAGTTTGAAGAAAATACTACCACAAATATATTTAGTTTCATTTCCACGCCACTCAGAGGTTCTTCAGGTTGTAGACTGCTGGGTTTGAGCATCACACAAAACTCTACAGGAGCGACGTATCCTCTAACAACACTTTGTATGCTGTCTAACCAAAAGGTACTCCTCTTTTTCATGCGTTTTCCAACGAAAGCCAACAACACGCGTGTGCAATCTGGGGTCCAGTGTCTTACCCAAAGACACTTCGACAGCCGGGGATCAAACGCACAATCCTCTGATTAGAGGACGAGCCACTTTCACTCAGAGCCACAGACACTCAGCTTTTTCTCCTTCGTCTCTCTATGGTCCTAAAACCCTGTTTCCTGTGACTCCATACTCTTTCTCCCTCTCTCTCTCTCTCTCTCTCTCTCTCTCTCTCTCTCACACACACACATACACGCACACACACACACACACACACTCACTCACACACACTAACTCACATACACACACACTCACTCACTCACATACACACACAAACACTCACACACACACACACTCACTCACTCACACTCACATACACACACACAAACACTCACACACACACACACACACTCACTCACATACACACACACACTCACTCACTCACATACACACACAAACACTCACACACACTCACTCACTCACACTAACTCACACACACACACACACACTCTCTGGCTGGTCTTATCCACTATTGGTAGCTAAACCTCCCAAAAAATATTGCTGACATTCCACAAAATGCTATGTGCAATGTATGTTGTCCACATAATCCTTTTCTTCCTTTTGATCTGAAACCTGACTGAGTTGTTTCCCATGAAGATGGAAGACCAGGCCTTTGAAGGTCCGTCTGAAGGCCAAAACAGAAAATGGTTCTCACAATGATAGACACACACACACACACACACACACACACACACACACACACACACACACACACTCACTCACGCACACACACACACACACACACACGCACACACACACGCACACACAGTAGGTGTAAAAAATAGATGTAATGTGTTGACAAAATGGTGCAAATTATGAGAACCTCCCTGCCAGCTTTAGATTACTCATTTAAGACACACACACATACAAACACACACGCAAACACACACATACAGATAGAGAATACAGAATACATGATGGTGCATGATAGTTCTAAAAGTGGATTGACCCTGTTAATACAGTGTAAATGAGAAAAGCCCCTGCTATGCGCATGCACACACACACACAAACAGATTTAAAGAATTCAGGTTGCCAGGCAACAAACAGTAATGCTGCTTTTTCTTTTTGCAGATTCCGGCCACTTCATCTGATTCTCTTCATGGAGCTTTAATTTCCTCTCTTCATCTCTTTCTGGATGTTGGCATTGTATGCTGCTGCAAGACATAGAAATAGTAAGTAGTGGTGAGAAATCACACACGTGTTGCACGCCGAGTAGCATTCACCATTTGATGTGTTGGTTTTCTTATAAGAAACCAATGAGCAGTTATTAGTTTATCCAGAGTTAACCGAGTCATTTAGAAAGTGGTCCGTATGCAGAGACGACGTGACCATGCCTACTACTAATTATTCAATATAATTTGTGATCAGAATCAGCTTTATTGGCCATGTATGTGTGCACATACATGGAATTTGACTCCGGTTACACGTACGCTCTCGTCGTACATACATATTTAAATTACAAATGACAGGATAGATTAAAAAAAAAACATTAAAGACAACAGGGTAGCAACATGTATGTACAATATAAAAAATATCAACAATGACAATAAATTGGGGATGTTAGTGCAGAAAGGTGGTAATAGTGCAAGTAGTGCAGATAGAGGTGATTAAGTGTTGCTCCACTTTCTCGGGTCTGTGAGGTTTGGTTGCCAATGGCTCTGTTGAGAGGTTTCACACTTGAATCAGAATCAGCTTTATTCGCCACGTATGTGTGTACACATACATAGAATTTGACATTTACACGTATGCTCTCATCGTACATACATATTTAAATTACAAGTGACGGGATGAATATAAAGACATTAAAGACAACAATAGCAACATGCATCTAGAATATAAACAGTGAATTGGGGATGTAGTACAGAAAGGTGGTAAATAGTGCAAGTAGTGCAGATGGAGGTGATTAGGTGTTCATCAGAGTGACGGCCAGTGGGAAGAAGCTGTTGGCGTACAGTGCTCTGTAGCGCCTACCAGAGGGAAAGAGTTCTTGAGGAGTTTCATTGAAGAACTTCTTCAATGAAAAGATTTTAACTATTAGAGACAAGATTGATGATCTCTTGCCCTCAACTACTGCCGATCTGTCATCAAGAGGAGTGGCCTTGAAACGGCTGTATGCCCTGGTGTATATTTGGATAGCTTTTCTCCCATTAACCTAGACCAATTGTCCTCAACGGTTTCTACTTCTAAACCGTCTACCTGTCTCTTAGACCCCATCCCAACGAGGCTGCTTAAAGACGTGTTGCCTTTAATTGGCACCTCTCTGCTGGATATTGTTAATGTGTCTTTGCTAACAGGGCATGTACCACATTCCTTCAAAGTAGCTGTAATTAAACCTCTCCTGAAGAAGCCCACTCTTAATCCAGAGGTGTTGGCTAACTACAGACCGATCTCTAACCTTCCCTTCCTCTCTAAGATCCTTGAGAAAGTAGTCGCAAATCAGTTGTGCGACTTCCTACATCAGAATAGTTTATTTGAGGAGTTTCAGTTAGGATTTAGAAAACACCACAGAGACAGCACTGGTGAAGATTACAAATGACCTCCTAATTGCATCAGATAAAGGACTCATCTCCGTACTGGTATTATTAGACCTTAGTGCTGCGTTCGACACCATTGATCATGACATCCTATTACAGAGACTTGATCAGTCGATTGGCATTTCAGGTACCGCACTAAGTTTGTTTAAATCCTATTTATCAGATCGATCTCAGTTTGTATTTGTAAACGATGAAGCCTCAATGACCACCAACGTTAATCACGGAGTTCCACAAGGTTCTGTGCTTGGACCAATTATATTTACCTTATATATGCTTCCTTTGGGTAACATTATCAGGAAACACTCCATAAACTTTCATTGCTATGCAGACGATACTCAATTATATCTATCGATCAAACCAGAGGAGACCAACCAGCTCGCTAAAATTCAAGATTGTCTTAAAGACATAAAAACATGGATGACCTGCAACTTCCTGATGTTAAACTCAGACAAAACTGAAGTTATTTTACTGGGCCCTGAACACCTCAGAGATCAATTATCTGGTGATGTGGTTTCTGTAGATGGCATTGCCCTGGCATCCAACACCACTGTAAAGAATCTCTAGTTATCTTTGACCGAGACTTGTCCTTTAACTCCCACGTTAAGCAAATCTCAAGGATTGCATTTTTTCATCTACGTAACATTTCAAAAATCAGGCACATCTTGTCTCAAAAAGATGCAGAAAAGCTGGTTCATTACTGCAACTCCTTATTATCAGGCTGCTCTAATAAGTCTCTTAAATCCCTCCAGTTGATCCAGAATGCTGCAGCTCGTGTACTCACAAAAACTAAGAAAAGAGATCACATGACTCCTGTATTAGCTGCTCTGCACTGGCTCCCTGTAAAATCAAGAATCACATTTAAAATTCTTCTCCTCACCTACAAAGCCTTGATTGGTGATGCACCATCATATCTTAAGGAGCTTGTAGTACCATATTGCCCCACTAGAGAGCTGCTCACTAAATGCGGGGCTACTTGTGGTTCCTAGAGTCCTAAAAAGTAGGATGGGAGCAAGAGCCTTCAGTTATCAAGCTCCTCTTTTATGGCTGAATCAGGTTTGCCCTGGTCCAGGCCCTTGATATGCTGCTATAGGCTTATATGCTGCTGGGGGATGTTTTAGGATACACTGAGCACCTATCTCATCTTTTCTCTCTCCTTATGGATGAATTTACATCTCTCCATTGCACCTTATTAACTCTGCTTCCTCCCCGGAGTCGTTGTGACTTCACGTCTCATAGGGTCCATTGGACCTGGAGGTGTCTGATGCCTCGTGAACCGGTCTCCCGCGTTGGCCCTGCTGATGCGCCACCTCTCTACCTCCTTCTGTTTCATGGATTGGAGTTCCATTCATACATTGTCATATTCATGTAATGTGTTTATGTAACTTTGTAAATGCTGTTCATTCTGTACACATGACATCTATTCTTCTGTCCATCCGGGGAGAGGGATCCTCCTCTGTTGCTCTCCTGAAGGTTTCTTCCCTTTTTTCCCTGTCAAAGGTTATTTTTGGGGAGTTTTTCCTGATTCGATGTGAGGTCCTGGGACAGGGATGTTGTATGTGTACAGATTGTAAAGCCCTCTGAGGCAAATTTGTAATTTGTGATATTGGGCTATACAAAATAAACTGAATTGAATTGAATTGAGTTGGAACAGCTTGTGTCCAGGGTGTGAAGGGTCTGTAGTGATCTTTCCAGCCCACTTCCTGACTGGAGGTGTACAAGTCCAGGATGGAGGGCAGGCTGGAACCAATAGTTCTCTCAGCAGACCTGACTATCCGTAGTCTGTCTCTGTCCTGTTTGGTGGCCGATCCAAACCACACTGTGATGGAAGACCAGAGAACAGACTGGATGATGGTGGAGTAGAACAGGATCAGCAGCTCCTGAGGCAGGTTGTACTAATGTTGGAGGCCCACTTCAGGTCCTGGGAGATTGTGGATCCCAGATCCCTCCTGATGAGGCCGATGACCGTTGTGTCGTCTGTGAACCTCAGGAGTTTAACCGACGGGTCCCCTGAGGCGCAGTCGTTGGTGTAGAGGGAGAAGAGCAGTGGGGAGAGCACACATCCCTGGGGGGCACCAGTGCTGATAGACCGGGTGCTGGATGTGATTTTTCCCAGCCTCATCTGCTGCGTCCTGTCCGTCAGGAAGTTAGTGATCCACTGACAGGTGGAGGTGGGCACGTTGAGCTGGCAGTTTATGCTGAACCTCCGGGATGATGGTGTTGAACGCTGAGCTGAAGTCCACAAACAGGACCCTTGCATATGTCCCTGGGGAGTCGAGGTGTTGCAGCACATGGTGCAGTCCCATGTTGACTGCACCATCCACCAACCTGTTTGCCCGGTTGGCAAACTGCAGGGGGTACAGCAGGGGCCCTGTGATGTCCTTCAGATGGGTCAACACCCGTCTCTCAAAGGATTTCATGACCACAGACGTCAGGGCGACGGTCCTGTAGTCATTCAAACCTGTGATGATTTCTTGGGGACCGCGATGATCATGGAGCGCCTGAAGCATGATGGGACTTCACACAGCTCCAGTGATTGGTTGAAGATCTGCGTGAAGATGGGGGCCAGCTGGTCGGCACAGACTTTCAGGCAGGAGGGGGACACACTGTCTGGGCCCGGAGCCTTCCTGACCTTCTGTCTGTGAAAGAGCCGACTCACATCCTCTTCGCAGATCCTCAGTGCTGGAAGGGGGTTGTTTGGGAGAGGTGAGAAGGAGGCAGAGAGTGTAGGTGGTTGTCCTCCGTGCAGGGGGATGGTCTCCTGTAGTTTGTGAGTACTTCCAGGCCTATCCAAACTGACGAGGGGTCGTTAGCAGAAAATATTCTTTTCCAGTTTTTCAGTGTAGCTCTTCTTAGCTACCTTGATCTCCCTCGTCATTGTGTTCCTGGCCTGTTTGTACAGAGTCCTGTCCCCACCTCTGTAGTCCTCCTCTTTAGGCCGACGAAGCTGCCTGAGTCTTGCAGTGAACCAGGGTTTATTGTTGTTGTATGTGCAGAAGGTTTTAGTCGGCACACACATGTCCTCACAAAAACTGATGTATGATGTCACAGTGTCAGTGAGCTCATCCAGGTCTATAGCAGCAGCCTCAAAAACACACCAATCAGTGGAAGCCAAGCAGGATTGTAGCTCCAGCTTGACCTCATTGGTCCATCTCCTCACAGTCTTCACCACAGGCTTCGCAGATTTTAGTTTCTGCCTGTAGGACGGGAGGAGATGAACTAGACAATGATCAGAGAGTCCCAAAGCTGCACGAGGGACTGGATATTGGGCTATACAAAATAAACTGAATTTAATTGAATGTAGTACAAAGAGATTATTAGGGCATCAGGGGTTGGTTGGGTCAAAGAAACACAAGTTAATGTTGACCTATTTTACCGTAATTTTGATACGTATTGAGAATGTGTTGGCTTATAGTTACAGAGCAATATATGTGAGTTAGTTATGCAACTTTGTTGGTATTGTAAAAATAAAATAATACTTTGAATTCATATAGCACTTTTCTAGACACTCAAATACGCTTTACATAAGGCATAGACAAAAAACTAAACTAAATAGAAAGACAATGAGCAAACAAAACAAGGAAGGAGTGGTTGATAGTGTTGAAGGCCATACTGAGGTCAAGGAGGATGAGGATGGTGAGGAAGCCAGAACACCAGCGAGAAGTATATCATTTGTGATTTTCAGTAGGGCGGTTTCTGTGCTGTGTTTTGAACGGAAGCCGGATTGGAAGGGTTCGTAGAGATTATGGAGATTGAGGTTGTGATGCAACAGCTCTCTCAAGGACTTTGGACAGGAAGGTGAGGTTGGAGATGGGCCGGTAGTTGTTGGGGATGTCAGGGTCCAGACCAGGGTTTTTCAGCACGGGGGTGAAAGCAGAGAGCTTGAGTGGGGAGTTGATGATGTTTGTGTTGAGAGGGGAGAGTGAGGGGAGGCAGGCCTTGACTATGGAAGAGGGGAGGGGGTTAAGGGCACAGGTGGAGGTCTTCATGCTGTAGACTCTGGAGGAAAGGTCCATTTCAGTGATTGAACTGAAGGATAAGAGAGTGAGTGGATTGGATGTAAGGGGGGATCATGTTGAGGGCTGGGGAGTGGTAGTAGAGGTGGAGGGGGCAGCCAGTTGGTTGTGTATTGCGATGATTTTGTCATTGAAAAGGGATAGAAATTAGTTGCATTTGCTGGTGGTGAAGGAGGTGGAGATGGTGTCCATGGGTTGTGTACTTTGAGGTGGTGAAGTTGGTCGGTGTACCAGGGGGCTGAGTGGGTGAAGGAGACAAGTTTAGATTTTCTGGGGGCAACAACGTCAAGACAGGAAGAGAGTGCATCATTATAGTAATTGACCAGGGCGGTGGGGGAGGCAGTCGAAATAGTGGCAGAGGCAGAGACGGTGGCAGCCAAGGTGGAGGAGAGCGAGGGGAGGATGATGGACTTGATGTTCCGGAATGTTATGGTGCGACTCTGCTTAACATGGCGGGTGGGGATGTCTATGCCAAAGGTGATAGCCAGGTGGTCAGAGATGGTGAGGTCCATGCTGGTCAGATTGCTGATGGTAACACCGGAGGTGCAGACCAGGTCAAGTGTGTGTTCTTTTTTATGGGTGGGAAAGTCAACATGTTGGGTGATGTTGAAGTAGTCAAAGATGTCCAGGAAGTCTGTAGAGGTTGTGGAGTCAGATGACTCGACGTCTATGTTGAAGTCACCGAGTAGCAGAATGGAGGGAGAGATGGCGCAGAGTTCTGTGAGAAATTCAGACAGATCAGAGGGGAAAGCAGGGTTAGGTTTTGGGGGGTGGTACATGACTGCAGTAACCAGGGGTTTGGGACCAAACAGTTTAGAGACAAGGTGTTCAAATGAGGAGGGAGCCGGGATGTTTTTGCTAAGAATTGTGGCTATTCCACCGCCACGCCCATGGTGGCGTGGCTTATCCATGTATGAATATCCAGGAGGGGAGGGGGGGGTTGATTTAATGAAAAGTAGTCGGTTAAACAGAGAGTCCAGATTATTGTCAGTTATGAATTCATTGAGTAAGAGGCCCTTGTTGGTTAGGGATCAGGTGTTAAACAAAGCAATTTTGAGATGTGGATGAATTTAGACAGGCTGGGGTGCTTTGGTAAGGGGGTGGAGGCAGGCAACTTGCGTGTGTAGATTGTTGTGATGACGTGGAGGAGTTGCGGCGATGAGCTCGGCTGACCAGAGAGAGGGGATTGAAAGAGTGGAGCGATCAGGCCAGGAGTAAATAATCTTTCTGCGGGGGGGGCTCTGCGGGTGTAACAGGGCCGACGGAGGAGTCCAAGTGCCGTGATGGCCGAGATGAACGGAGGAGCAGAGAAGTTGTTGAGTTTGAGGAGTTGTGAGGTGGAGTATTGCAGAACCACCCCAGCCGGGGAGGATGTAATGATAAGCCTAAGGTATTGTTGGAGTTAAAGAAGTGACAGGCACGTCAGGATAATCCACAGGTGATCGGAGCTGAGTAAAAAAGTGGTGATGGATAAGGCGAAGAGACGGAGGAGTCAACTGCCAACAATAGCTACGCGCAAGCTAACAGCTAGCTGAAGAAGCAGCAGTCAGACTGACCACACCAGGACAGCTGAGAGGCTATCAGGCAAACCACCTCAGAGCAGTAGCATGGAGCATGGACAGGAGTATCCAGCAGGGAGCCAGCTGGCTCGTTGGTAGCCACCGGCTGGCGAGAGACTGCCAGCTAGCCAGCTAGTTGTCCAGGGAATAGACGGTAGTGGTGGAGAGCAGGTGCAACAGTTAAGCAAAAAAAAAAAATATACAAGATGAAGCGTTTGCAGAAGAATTAAAAACAGAGAAGAATGGCTATTGAACTTAACTACACTGTTAAAGGGGCGACATTGAATCTTGTTTAAAACTGCTGGCTAAAGATGAGCGTAGTTACAGTAAGATTATAATACACGCCGGCGGTAATGACTCCCGACTGCGGCGGTCGGAGGTCACTAAAATTAATGTGGAATCGGTGTGTACTTATGCCAAGACAATGTCGGACACCGTAGTTTTCTCTGGCCCTCTCCCCAATCTGATCAATGATGACATGTATAGCCGCATGTCGTCATTCAACCGCTGGTTGTCCAGGTGGTGCCCAGCAAACAATGTGGGCTACATAGATAACTGGCAGACTTTCTGGGGAAAGCCTGATCTGATGAGTCGAGACGGCATTCATCCAACTTGGGATGGAGCGCGTCTCATTTCTGCAAACATGGCGAAGTTGATTAACGGACTTAATCCATGACCCAGAGTTCAGATCAGGAAGCAGAAGCAGAGTTGTAGTCTTCCACCCTTCTCTGCACTTCCGTTCGAGCAGTTACCCACCCTTAACCTTAACTCTATAGAGACTGTGTCTGTCCCACGGCCACTTAAATTAATTAAATCAAAAGTAACCAGAAGGAGTCCTACAAAATAACCTCATAAAGGTTAACATCACTACTGCAACAGTGCAACAAAACAAGATAATTAAATGTGGACTCCTAAATATTAGATCTCTGTCATCTAAAGCTGTATTAGTAAATGATTTAATATCAGACAATCACATTGATTTACTGTGTCTTACTGAAACCTGGCTAAGCAATGATGAATATGTCAGCCTAAATGAATCAACTCCTCCAAGTCATTTTAATACTCACATTCCTCGAGGCACCGGCCGAGGAGGTGGAGTAGCAGCCATCTTTGACTCAAGCCTATTAATGAATCCTAAACCTAAACTAAACTACAACTCATTTGAAAGCCTTGTTCTTAGTCTTTCACAACCAACCTGTAAAACATTACAGCCAATTATGTTTGTTTTACTGTACCGGCCACCAGGTCCATATTCAGAATTAATATCTGTGTTGTTGGCTAACTACAGACCGATCTCTAACCTTACCTTCCTCTCTAAGATCCTTGAGAAAGTAGTCAAAAATCAGTTGTGTGACTTTCTTCATCTTGTCTCAAAAAGATGCAGAAAAACTGGTTCACTCATTTGTTACTTCCAGACTAGATTACTGCAACTCCTTATTATCAGGCTGGTCTAATAAGTCTCTTGAGTCCCTCCAGTTGATCCAGAATGCTGCAGCTCGTGGACCATCATATCTTAAGGAGCTTGTAGTACCATATTGCCCCACTAGAGAGCTGCGCTCACTAAATGCGGGGCTACTTGTGGTTCCTAGAGTCCTAAAAAGTAGGATGGGAGCAAGAGCCTTCAGTTATCAAGCTCCTCTTTTATGGAACCAGCTTCCAGTTTCAGTCCTGGAGGCAGACACAGTAACCACATTTAAGAGAAGACTTAAGACTTTCCTCTTTAATAGTGCTTATAGTTAGGGCTGAACCTGATATGCTGCTATAGGCTTATAGGCTGCTGCAGGATGTTTTAGGATACACTGAGCTCCTCTCTCCTCTTCTCTCTCTCCTTTACATCTCTCCATTGCACCGTACTAACTCTACTTCTTCCCCTGAGTCTTTGTGCCTTCTCGCCTCACAGGGTCCTTTGGACCTGGCTGTGTCTGAAGCTGGTCCTGACTCCTTGCCCCTGCTTCCTGCATTCAGCCCCTGTCCTGGACCTGGCCTCCTTCCCATTGGTCCTGCCTCTTTCTCTGTGCCTCCTGCCTCAAAGGCCTGACCTCATCGGTCCGGCCTCCTTCGCGATGCCTCATGCCTGGTGGACTGGCCTTCTGCCTCTGTGGCCCTGCCTCTTGCCATGGCCCTGCTGATCCTTCTGTTTTATGGATTGTGGAGCTCTGGATCGTGGTCCATGCCTACTATTCATTATTCATAATTGCTGTCATATTCATGTAATGTGATTATGTAACTCTGTAACTCTGTTCATTCTGTACACATGACATCTCTTCATCTGTCCATCCGGGGAGAGGGATCCTCCTCTGTTGCTCTGCTGAAGGTGTCTTTCCTTTTTCCCCCCATAAAGGGTTTTTTCTCTTTTTTTGGGGACTTTTTCCTGATCCGATGTGAGGTCCTGGGACAGCGATGTCTGTGTACAGATTGTAAAGTCCTCTGAGGGTAATTTTTGATTTTGGGCTGTACAAAATAATTTGAATTGATTTGAATTGAGAGGTCCGTTTCCATCTCATGTTGATAACGACCTGGGAGGAGCTCAAATTCCTAATTTTCCTCCCTTTGAAATGAAGCCAATGAAAGCGAAAACATGTGTCACATGCAACCGTGATATCAAAAGTACCTGTGCCTACTCTAGCATGGTCCTCACCCCCTGTGGCCCTCCTCATCAGTGTGTGTCTGTGTGAGTCAGTTTGTGTGCCTTCATGAGACTACAGGTTTCACTTACTGACCCATTATTAGTCCTCTACCTAATCATGTCTGTGTGTTCATCTCATGATAAACTGTGTGTGAGTGTGTGTGTGTTTGTTTGTGTGCTTCAGGGTTTTAATTAACTTGTGCTGTCACACACACACACACACACACACACACACACACACACACAGAGATGCACACCTCTCTTTGTGTGTGACACTGAAAAACTGGCTGTTATTTCAAAAGATAATAATTAGATAATTAAAAGGCCATTTAGTTATAATATTAAACTAATCGTGATAAGTAGAAGCTGTCAAAACCAATACAAAAGGTCTACACTTGTTCCCACTTTAACTTATATAATGGAAGCTCCCTCTCATATTGTAAGAGTGGGTGTGTTTTTGAGGGAGAAAGTGCTGATGATGTGAAGTGTCCGCTCAAAGCTGCAGCTGTCAAACCCTGTGTGTGTTTGAGACGGGCATTCCTTCAACCTAAGGTAACCACAACCAAGGAGTATTGACTGGAGGCCTCCTATTATCAAGGGACAGGTGGTAGACTCTGGAGACAACTATAAGGGCCTTTGGATGCTGAATTTGAATTCACACTGAGTTGCCCATGATCCTATTTTATAGCTCTAATATTAAGCATGTTTTAACCTGCTGTCCCTTCCTGTGTGTTGGCGCGGGCATTACGGCCAACAGTGCTCTATCCTGGAGGGTGAACGAGAGCAGCAATACCTTGGGTGTACGCCAAAGTATGCTGTCTGACCTGTTTAGCAGACACGTCAGGAGGAAGGCTTAAGCCATACCATCAGACGGCTCGGAGAAGATGCTCCTTTGTTGAGAGCCAACAGGTAACACGCACTCCTTCATCCCCGCAACCACTTATACAGGCTGAGGGAGGAGCTAGTGATAAGATGATGTGGTTCATGTGGTTGACGATGACATCTACGTTGATGTCGATGCCGCTGATGATGATTGTGTTTCGTTAATGTGCGATGTTGACATTTATTCAACATGGTAAATTCATACCATACAAGGTGCCACCTGGCATTCACAACATTCATATACCGCAGGCTCAGACCGGGGAGGGACCCGCCAATCTTCTGATTGAAGGACGACCTGCTCTACCAGGTCACGCCCCTGCATGTTTGATCCCGATGGACTCTCTTTGCATTTGTATTTAGGAAGTTTAAGCTATAGTTACACTCATAATCTCTCAGTCTCTATTTCGCCCATCGATTGCTCCATCAGCTGATTGTGGGCGTTCACTTTAAATTAACTAACCATATGCTGCACAGTTTCCTTAAGCCAATCACATTGTTGCTGTCAAACTTTAAATATGTTCTCCTCTCTGCTGCTGTCAGTTGTCATTTTAGCTCAAACCAGTTGCGACCCTCCTCCACCCAGTCACCTCCAGTCAGCATCATCATGCTCCTCCTTCCTCATCGGGTTACAGCAACTCCCTTCATCAGGATTCTGCCTGATCAGACCTAAGCACGACCCCGGGATTATTCTAATTCAGGATGGAGTCCAATCACTAAAGACTTTACACTATTCAAAAATGATGCATATGTAATAAATGATTGTCTCTCCTGATTGAAATATGTTAAAACCCCACTGATTTCTATTCTATCTGAATACATTTTTCAGTGTTCCTGCGGAAAAAAAGTCTGGAAACCTTGTGGAAAAGTACACAGACTATTATTCATTGGGCTTTATTTTTTGTTTTAAATACGACTTTTAGTTTTTGAGGTGAGAGTTATGATTAGTATTTATGGTAAGTGCCATAAATACTGCACAAATACCCTTTAAATGTGAGTTTATGGGCCCGGTGTGTTTGATAAAATAAATATGGTCTCTGTAACAGTTCAGCTCCACACCTTCTTTCTTTTAATAGTAGTTTTCATTTGGTCTGTCTGTTTACTAACTCTGATTCCAGATCCTGCTTCACACCTGGTCATCTCTCATTCCCTTCACCTGGTCCTCATGCCCGTCTCACCTGCAGCCCATTCCCTCGTTAGTCCCTCACTACTTAGGTCCTCTCACTTGTCTGCTGCCAGATTGTCTTGTGTTTTCCAACCAAGTTTTATTTGTTTCTCTGTTCCTGAATGTTCTGTTCCTGCTGGAAACTCAGTAAAGAATTATTACTTGCCACCTCTCTTTTGTGCATCGTGCTTGGGTCCCATTCACAGCCGTTCAGTGAGCACAATAACATGGCCATAATTCATGTTATTAATTCCACCTGTGTTTACCCTGCAACGTCATCTCAAAATGGCTGCCATTATACCTCAAGAATATACTTCAAGAACTCTCACGTGACGTCACGGTGTGGACCACCAACAGGTGACAAGGAATTCAAGGAAAAACCCCTACTCAGCGACATAATTCAGAACTAAAAGAGTATAGATCCTAGAGACTTGAATGATTAAAAGCAGGCATCATGGACAACAAATAAACACCATTTCCAAAATGAAGGCATATTATTGGCTAAAAGGAACACTTGTGACATTTTAAACATATTATAAGACATTCATTCAGCAGACGGGTTGACTAGGGCTTCCAAGTGAGACGGGGCAGTTCCCTTCGCTGCACTGTAGGCCAGGACTGTGTCTTGAAATGGACACAGAGTGAACAATGAAGATGAGTGGTGTGTGAAAACGTATTGGTTGAAGACCAGAGAGGATGCAGGTCAGGTGTCAGACGGTGTGGTAGTCCAGGGAGGAGACCAGGACCTGGATGAGCCCAGTGTTTTTATGAATGGGGAGAGGACATGGTGGTTGGATGGATGGTTGGTCAGAGGGATACATGAAACACTTCTTCTCAAAGAGGCTGTTTGGCAGGAGGAGAGAGATGGAAGTGTTGGGGCTTGGGGAAGGTCTCTAGGCATTTCATAGGATCTGAGTCAGAGGTCTGGGATGTTGAATGGTAAGAAGCAGATTTAACGTAGAATAGAAGGGAAGAGAATGCAGATAGAGCCCACTGGAAGTTAAGAAGGTCGTCTGAGAGTGCTTTTGCTCGGCCACTCATTATATAGTGATTATTACAGCCACGGTTCAGGTGAAGTCTGCTGTGCTGATGGTCGGCCCGCTCCCCAGATTTGAGAAAAGGGAAGGAGTTCTGACAAGACAGCAGAGAAATATACTATATACTGTCCACTATAAGACCACTCAAATCCACTATAAAACCTACAAACTATCGCTTTAAAATGTGCAACACATTTGGAGAGAAACCTGACGAGATGCGTGGATAGTGGGAAAATCCAGTTGGATTTGAAGTACTTGGACTTAATCAGAAACTGTTGAGCTTGTGGGGTTCAACATACATTCACCTTTGCAATAAGAAAACAGAGAATTACTTTTTAATTGAAGTAACTAAAAGGAACCTTCAGTTTGAAGATCCCTACAGACAAAATTGGTAGAGTTTAGGAGCACCAGACTCCCTGTAGAAAACCTGTTAACCTTTTACTGCTGCAGGGTCTGACAGGCTGCCCTCAGTCCTGGTTCTGGTTCTCCCGTGCCTCCTTTACGTCCTGGTTCTCCAACAGCGTGTTGTCGGTGTTGGCTCCCAGCGGGGACCGGAGGAGCAGCGAGGAGAAGCTCTGCAAGCATTAAGAATAACTACATAGAAATAGACACTTTTCTACCTGATGGTCTACTTTATTTATGTAGGTCATTTAGAAACACCAGTAAGAATTAAATTGAGACTGTTTCATAACCAATTTAAATATAAATTATTTTCTCCCTGCTGTTGCCTTCCCATTGGACAACTGCTTCTGATCATCAACATGATTTCTCTTCTGCTCAGCCCTTCTTCTTCTTCTTAACTGCCTGTATTAACAAAGGATTATAGTTGATAAGTAAAGTGTATTATTTCCGAGATCTAATGAAACATTCTATGATATACATTCCCTGCCAGTGGGCTTTCAGAGCATATTTACATTTAACTTTGAACTCTCTATTTTCTCAACGGGGAAGATTCAGTGTTGTTTTATACCCTGTATCCATACAGTATGGAGTTACAGTGTACTGCATGTTGGTGTGAATGCAGTACATGTGAGGTATAGTACAGCACAGGTGGTGCTGACCTACATCCAGTCTGCAAAGGGACGATCAAATAAAACCCCAGTGGGTTTTCAATAGGGCTTGCAGAATCACAGCCATCAGCATTATTCATGCAATCACACAAACACAACAGACAACATAGTTGACTTATTTGTCGCAGAATGGGAACACTCTTTTCAGGCAGTACCAAATGACAAAATATGACAGACAAAATGGCCCCTTTCTTTGTGATACAAAGCAACTTGTTCATGATTATTTTCTAGACTCTCATCACTGGAGAGGGCCCTTCATTTGGTTGTTATTGCTGTTGTGGTACTTTCAGGAAAAGTGCTCTTCCAGTATCAGATGGAAGCTTCAAAACCTTGTGTTTACCATGTGCCATGCGTACTTTTATCGCAGCCCGGCGCTCGGCACCAGGTGGAGGAAGAGAAAATAGGAAGGAGTGATGCAAGAAAAGGCATCAGAAAATAAAAAAAGGAAAGAAAGGCAGAGATGTATTCTATCATCAAATCTAGCAGAAGCAACAAGATAATATTATTAATAATAATGTACACTTTAGCGGGGATCAAACCGGGTACCTTGTGGTTACGGGACGGCCACTTTCCTCATGAGCTACAGCCACCCCCAAAACATTGTCTCTTGCCAATCATATCTTTAAGATGTATTGCCTTTAAATGATCAGTGGAAACGCGATGATCAAAGGACCGGAGTTTTAGAGCACCGGAAACGAAGGAGTTTGGAAGCGATGACGTAGACGGATACGTTTGAAAACTTCGGGTTACGTCCTAGAATGGATGGGTGTAAACAGAAGTTTGGAAACGATGATGTAGACGCCCGCATTTGCTCCTTGATTGGGTCTTGGCAGTCATGACGTGTCCTTCCCTGATTCGTCACGCCCCTATCACATGACTGAGCGACAGTTCAACCTTCTTGGTCCAAGCCAAGAAATCTCTGGTCCTTCTTTTCGCCATCGCTGTTCTTCCTCCGTGTGTAGAAAATTTGCTTCCTGTTTCTGTGTCTTTTCCACTCGTTACAAATACAGTCTCTTTTAAAGTTAACTTACATCGTCGGTTTAGTTTTTTGTTTGACTTAAACAATTCAACTACTTAGGTCTTCCTCGTTATGTTTAGAAAAGATCATGGTTTGGGTATATTACGTTTGTTTGTTACACAACTGGCCTTACTTAAGTAGGCTCAGCAAGTTCTCCAGTCAGCTCACCACCTGTGCTTGTGGATCAGGTACATTTACAAAGTGAGGAAATAAAGCCAGTGACAGCTCTCTCATTATACTCCATATCCTCACTATGAGTCCTCATCGTAATGCAGGCCAGGTTCATCATAACAAAACTTAACTTCCATCTCCAATGATATTTCAGGGCGGTGGTACACCGACTGACACCATGACTTTGACAAGTCATGAAGCAATAAGTCTAATTGCTGTAAACATATAAATAGTGCAGTGACACTCGTAATGCATAGTGCTGCGTGATGGATGCATTATCACCGCAAGGACTACGTGTTCAGGAGGGAACAAGTGTTGAGGGAAAAGTGTGACAGTGTGATACCCTGGTAGTGAAGATGCCCTACATAGACGTGTGTGTGTGTGTGGGGGGGGGGGGGGGGGGGGGGGGCGTGGTCCTCCTGGTCACATTTACTCCGTTACATGTACTCAGAGTAGTTTTCACGCAGCAAAATATTACTGTGAAATATTACTTTTTCTTTGTTACATTTCATTTATAATCTATTAATGGTCAGCTGGTCCCAGGTCTGCTGGCACACCTTATCCAATCACAGCCACGCCTCCTCATGACTGTTCACAGCAGCACGGCTGGACCCACAGCAGGAGTAACGTTAACGTTCTCATGGTTACTGATGAAGGAACAGAATGCTGCGCTTGTGAACGCTGGTCTGAAGTCAGTTCATCCGTGCTGTGTCTGTTGTGTTCATGCTGATACGTTCAATAAGATGTACACTCAGTACATCTTGCTTCAGAACTCTTCTCCTGCCGTCTGTCCTCATGAGATTCAGACGGTGTGGATTTAACTCTGATGAAGACATTATAATAATAATATAATGTTTCATGGGCAGATGCACTTCCTCAGTGAAGAAGTGAACACCTGTATTTAACAGGTAACTAATGTTCTCCTAGCTGGAGTGAGTCGTCTGAGAGGAGACTTCTTCAGAAAGATAAGAGACTTGGACACTAACACGTTTACACTCTTTATATATATTTTTGACATAACAAACAACAGTTTTTCATATATATGTTTATATATATATATGAAAAACTGTTGTTTGTTATGTCAAAAATATATATAAAGAGTATAAACGTGTTAATGTCAATCACAAATATATAGATGTAAAAAGGCCAGCATACTAATGACTTGTGTGTATTGCCAGTCCAGGTCACGACTAACACTGCTTCTGGGTAAAGAGACATATTGGGACTCAGTTGCCAGTCAAGACTTACTACTGACTCAAACCCTTCTTCACCAGCTCCTGCGCTCTGTTCTCTTCTCCTCTTCCTCTTTTTTTTCTGTTATCTCTAACCAATCTGCTCCTACATGATCTTTCTCTCCACCATGTCCTATTTCTTTATTTCATTCCATTCCTCGTTCTTATTCCTCTCTCCCTCTTCGTCCTTCCTCCTACCGCTCTTTACCGCCCACCCCCGTCCCCAAAAGCACAAATCATGTCCTTTGTTTCCTTTGCCCGGGATGGGCTCCTCCTCCTGCTCATCGATGATTACAATCTGTGCTGACACCTCATCAGAAAGTGCTGTGGGCTGAAGGAGCCCTGAACCGTGCAGTGTCCATGCGTACATGCAATAAAAGTGTGCAGTAGAGGCTGGTGCCTGCTAGTAATGCTGATGCTTGACTAGCCATCATCATCCGAAGCAACGCACCCATGGTGGATCAAAAGGGCTGATGGGAAATGACACTTTGCTCAGAGTCAAGGATCATTTGGTCTGAGGTACAGATGTATCTAGATATCAAAGATAATATCATAACAATCCAGTGGTGATGGGTGTGATGATTAAATTCAGTTTATTTTGTATAGCCCAATAACACAAATTACAAATTATCCTCAGAGGGCTTTACAATCTGTACACATACGACATCCCTGACCTTTGACCTCACATCGAATCAGGAAAAACTCCCCAAAAATAATCTTTCACAGGGAAAAAAGGGAAGAAACCTTCAGGAGAGCAACAGAGGAGGATCCCTCTCCCCGGATGGACAGATGAATAGATGTCATGTGTACAGAATGAACAGAGTTACATAGTTACATAAACACAATACATGAATATGACAATGTATGAATGGAACTCCAATCCATGAAACAGAAGGAGGTAGAGAGGAGGGGGGGGGCGGGGCATCAGCAGGGCCAACGCGGGAGGCCGGCTCACCAGCATCAGACACCTCCAGGTCCAATGGACCCTATGAGACGTGAAGTCACAACGACTCCGGGGAGGAAGCAGAGTTAATAAGGTGCAATGGAGAGATGTACATTCATCCATAATGAGAGAGAGAAGAGGAGATAGGTGCTCAGTGTATCCTAAAACATCCCCCAGCAGCCTATAAGCCTATAGCAGCATATCAAGGGGCTGGACCAGGGCAAACCTGATTCAGCCCTAACTATAAGGACTATTAAAGAGGAAAGTCTTAAGTCTATTCTTGAATGAGGTGACTGTGTCTGCCTCCCGGACTGAAAGTGGAAGCTGGTTCCATAAAAGAGGAGCTTGATAACTGAAGGCTCTGGCTCCCATCCTACTTTTTAGGACTCTAGGAATCACAAGTAGCCCCGCATTTAGTGAGCGCAGCTCTCTAGTGGGGCAATATGGTACTACAAGCTCCTTAAGATATGATGGTGCATCAAATTTTAAATGTGATTCTTGATTTTACAGGGAGCCAGTGCAGAGCAGCTAATACAGGAGTCATGTGATCTCTTTTCTTAGTTTTTGTGAGTACACGAGCTGCAGCATTCCAGATCAACTGGAGGGACTTAAGAGACTTATTAGAGCAGCCTGATAATAAGGAGTTGCAGTAATCTAGTCTGGAAGTAACAAACGCGTGAACCAGCTTTTCTGCATCTTTTTGGGACAAGATGTGCCTGATTTTTGAAATGTTACGTAGATGAAAAAATGCAATCCTTGAGATTTGCTTAACGTGGGAGTTAAAGGACTCGGTCAAAGATAACTAGAGATTCTTTACAGTGGTGTTGGATGCCAGGGAAATGCCATCTACAGAAACCACATCACCAGATAATTGATCTCTGAGGTGTTCAGGGCCCAGTAAAATAACTTCAGTTTTGTCTGAGTTTAACATCAGGAAGTTGCAGGTCATCCATGTTTTTATGTCTTTAAGACATTCTTGAATTTTAGCGAGCTGGTTGGTCTCCTCTGGTTTGATCGATAGATATAATTGAGTATCATCTGCATAGCAATGAAAGTTTATGGAGTGTTTCCTGATAATGTTGCCCAAAGGAAGCATATATATAAGGTAAATAAAATTGGTCCAAGCACAGAACCTTGTGGAACTCCGTGATTAACGTTGGTGGTCATTGAGGCTTCATCGTTTACAAATACAAACTGAGATCGATCTGATAAATAGGATTTAAACCAACTTAGTGCGGTACCTGAAATGCCAATCGACTGATCCAGTCTCTGTAATAGGATGTCATGATCAATGGTGTCGAACGCAGCACTAAGGTCTAATAATACCAGTACGGAGATGAGTCCTTTATCAGCACTAAGGTCTAACAAGACCAGTACAGAGATGAGTCCTTTATCAGCACTAAGGTCTAACAAGACCAGTACAGAGATGAGTCCTTTATCAACACTAAGGTCTAACAAGACCAGTACAGAGATAAGTCCTTTATCAGCACTAAGGTCTAATAATACCAGTACAGAGATGAGTCCTTTATCTGATGCAATTAGGAGGTCATTTGTAATTTTCACCAGTGCTGTCTCTGTGCTGTGGTGTTTTCTAAATCCTGACTGAAACTCCTCAAATAAACTATTCTGATGTAGAAAGTCGCACAACTGATTTGCGACTACTTTCTCAAGGATCTTAGAGAGGAAGGGAAGGTTAGAGATTGGTCTGTAGTTAGCCAACACCTCTGGATTAAGAGTGGGCTTTTTCAGGAGAGGTTTAATTACAGCTACTTTGAAGGAATGTGGTACATGCCCTGTTAGCAAAGACACATTAACAATATCCAGCAGAGATGTGCCAATTAAAGGCAACACGTCTTTAAGCAGCCTCGTTGGGATGGGGTCTAAGAGACAGGTAGACGGTTTAGAAGTAGAAACCGTTGAGGACAATTGGTCTAGGTTAATGGGAGAAAAGCTATCCAAATATACACCAGGGCATACAGCCGTTTCCAAGGCCACTCCACTTGAGGACAGAATGGCACTGGTTGAGGGCAAGAGATCATCAATCTTGCCTCTAATAGTTCAAATCTTTTCATTGAAGAAGTTCATGAAGTCATTACTACTGAGGTCTATAGGAATACACGGCTCCACAGAGCTGTGACTCTCTGTCAGCCTGGCTACAGTGCTAAAGAGAATCCTGGGGTTGTTCTTATTTTTCTCTATTACTGATGAGTAATAGGCTGCTCTGGAATTACGGAGAGCCTTTTTATATGTTTTAAGACATTTCGTGAAGTTTGCTTTAGTTCGCGGGTCTGAGGGTTATACCAGGGAGCAAACCTCCTTTGCCTCACTGTCTTTTTCTTCAGTGGGGCTATCGAGTCTAGTGTCATTCTCAGTGAGCCTGTAGCACTATCGACAAGATGATCAATCTGGGACGGACTAAAGTTAGCACAGGAGTCCTCCGTCACATTGAGACGTGGTATTGAATCAAATGCAGAAGGAATCTCTTCTTTAAATTTAGCTACAGCACTGTCAGTTAGACATCTGGTGTAGAAACTTTTGACTAACGGTGTATACTCCGGGAGTATAAACTCAAAGGTTATGAGGTAATGGTCTGACAGAAGAGGGTTCTGTGGGAAGACCTCCAAATGCTCAATGTTAATGCCATATGCAAGAACAAGGTCGAGGGTGTGGCCAAAGCAGTGAGTGGGTTTCTGTACTCTCTGACAAAAGCCAATCGAGTCCAACAATGAGATAAATGCAGCACTAAGGCAATCATTATCAATATCCACATGAATATTAAAATCTCCTACAATAATAACCTTATCAGTTTTAAGGACTAAACTTGATAAAAACTCTGAAAATTTAGAAAGTCACACAACTGATTTTTGACTACTTTCTCAAGGATCTTAGAGAGGAAGGTAAGGTTAGAGATTGGTCTGTAGTTAGCTAACAACACTGATATTAATTCTGAATATGGACCTGGTGGCTGGTACAGTATAACAAACATAATTGGCTGTAATGTTTTCCAGGTTGGATATGAAAGACTAAGAACAAGGCTTTCAAATGAGTTGTAGTTTAGTTTAGGTTTAGGATTCATTAATAGGCTTGAGTCAAAGATGGCTGCTACTCCACCTCCTCGGCCGGTGCCTCGAGGAATGTGAGTATTAATATGACTTGGAGGAGTTGATTCATTTAGGCTGACATATTCTTCATGCCTCAGCCAGGTTTCAGTAAGACACAATAAATCAATGTGATTGTCTGATATTAAATCATTTACTAATACAGCTTTAGATGACAGAGATCTAATATTTAGGAGTCCACATTTAATTATCCTGTTTTGTTGCACTGTTGCAGTAGTGATGTTAACCTTTATGAGGTTATTTTGTATGACTCCTCTTCTGGTTACTTTTGATTTAATTAATTTAAGTGGCCGTGGGACAGACACAGTCTCTATAGAGTTAAGGTTAAGGGTGGGTAACTGCTCGAATGGAAGTGCAGAGAAGGGTGGAAGACTACAACTCTGCTTCTGCTTCCTGATCTGAACTCTGGGTCATGGATTAAGTCCGCTAATCAACTTGGCCATGTTTGCAGAAATGAGACGCGCTCCATCCCAAGTGGGATGAATGCCGTCTCGACTCATCAGATCAGGCTTTCCCCAGAAAGTCTGCCAGTTATCTATGTAGCCCACATTGTTTGCTGGGCACCACCTGGACAACCAGCGGTTGAATGACGACATGCGGCTATACATGTCATCATTGATCAGATTGGGGAGAGGGCCAGAGAAAACTACGGTGTCCGACATTGTCTTGGCGATTGAACCGCCAACCCCCTGAAAGACGGACCTGCTAACCGCTGAGCCACAGCACATCCCCTAATGATAAGGAAATACAATTAATTATCATGTTAATGATGTATCATAATCTGCTTAGAGAAAAAAAAATGGTATTTCACATTTTGATGGATAACGTTAAACAGTGTAAATAATCTACGGTTCACTGTGAGGGGGGATCCGTACGGATCATGGATCGACAGTGGCCTGTTACACCACGAGTATCGACCCACTGTGTAGTATTGTATTGTTTTGTAGGCAGTGTAAGCACTGCCTACAAAACCAACCATTTGATGAGTACTTAACAGAGACATATCAATCTCCTCATCTCATTAGGAAACCCAACAAATGAAGATGTTAACAACACTGTTGAACTATCCCCTTTAATGTTCCCGCAGTGGCAGTCTATCCCTGTTTGCATCTGCAGTAGAAAGTAAGTGTGTATATTAGCTGACAGAACTAAGTATTCATCAGCTGGCTGCACCATTTCTTGTTTGTTGACTTTATCTTGAAACAACAGAGCAGCCTGTGGCTCAAACTATAATTTTACTTCTGCACTAAAGATCACAGCATTGTTTGTTAAATGGCTTTTCATGCATTTCCTGCCAATGCTGATAACAGTACATCACCCATAATATAAGTGGTACTTGGCCAGGTCCTATTATTATTATTATTACAGTGAAATTGTGTTTTAATGGCCTTATTAATTATGAAGGACACCTTAAAAAAAATATTTCAATGAAGCCTCTAGAACTGCAGCTGAAATATTACCATGGAGAAACCTCGTCGATGTGGATCCTGTTTAGCATGCCCAGGCTATTTTAGTCTGACTTACTGTGAGGCCTCTGTGACTGGATTGCCCATTGATGCACATTCAGGTAATGTACTTGTATCATTAACTATGGTTCTTGGTGCATTCAGGTATGAATCTCCATAGATCTCGGCTCAGATACATTGTCTTTCATGGCCTTTTTGTTTGATTGGTATTAAAATTGGTGATGGAAATATGCTATGTGGGGAATAAAAATACAGGTTTGTAACTTTGTAGCAATTAAAGAGAATCTTTGGTACCGATGGAATGTGACTACATTTGTCAACATGTTTGGTCACACCACTACCATATGCTTACAATGCCTCTGGATATTAGGCAATAACCTTTTATGAAGGGAATCCATAGACATACTGATAGACAAAATGCACTGTGTGCAAAGTGTTTTTGACGAACAGATGAAGGAGAAATAACAAACACCTTTTGCATCAAATGTTAACCTTCAATTGCATAAACAGAGTTATCAGGAATCAAGGAGTCATATGAAAAAACAGGATTCTATTTAATCTGGTTGACTTCTGAATGTGGACTTGACTAAATATCTTTGAAACTGACTGCTAGTGGAGTCTTATTTACTTGCAGCACTTCTGGCACATGTGTGAATCATGCCACTGATGGTGCTGCCTTCAGGTGCTGCCTTTGCAGTCAGGAAAACAAAGTGGCCAGCTGGTGAAGCAAACCAAGGGGAACGCATGTTTTTTCCGGTTAAAGGGACAGTGAGTAACATTTAGGGGGGTTATTGGCAGATAATAAATATGATCTTCATAACTATGTTTTAATCAGTGTCTAATCACGCCATCTTGCACCGGCATGATTCTACAGCATCCCAGAACGGACACTGGCTCTTACAAGAGCCTTTTTCATTTTTGTTTTGTTATTTGAATGTTTGGATCTTTAATTATTTTGGTTTAATGCTGGGTTTCAGCATTAAACCAAAATAATTAAAGAGCGTAGTATTGACAAGCCCCAACGTTACTGGTGCTTTTATTGGTACTTTTGCAGGTTTTGATGTCATTAATCATCACGCTGCAGCGCACATCAGGTGTGTGAAGTGAAGGACACACCGCTGCTCTGTTTACACCAGTCGTAAACTTCTCAGTAGGCTGGGGAGAGGATGACTGATACTCTCTGATGGGTGTCATTCTTTATTAACCTCCCTATTTCATTGATATTTTACATTTGTTTCCAAAGAGATATTATTGATTATTATATTATCTATATAGTGACTTTGTGACAAACAATATTTAGGTATATTTAAATGATAAAAAACTGAATGTATATATTTGTTATGTATGTGTATATATATATATATATATATTAACAATTGTTTGTTGTCATGTAGAAGAACCGAGTATTGATAAGAGTAGCCCATAGTTATAATCCTAAAGATACCTATCCCTACCTGAAGGCCACCGTAGTTCTTTGACACACTTGGAAAGGGAAGGTGTAATGATTACTAGAACTTGTACGGATCACAACAATCTCACAACAATCTAAATGTAATGCAGAGGCGCTGATCTTAGGGGCGTTTAGTTTGTTGCAACCTGCCACAAACCATTAGATGCCACTACAACTTACACACTGTACCTTTAATGAAAGACTCATTAATGTAATTTGATTGATCTGTCACAGTTCACTTCCCTCGTCTCCTGCCACTCTCTCTCTCACAGTGGGTCTCTCCACATGAGCAGATCCCAGACTGTTTGCCTGTTGTGTTCTGTGCCTTTGCTCAACTATTCTGTGTGTCTGCCGTACTGCTTCTGAGTCTTACCAGCCATGTTACAATATCTATGCTTTTCTATTATAGCAAATTTAATTGCTCTGACAATTAAGGAGATGCAGATCAATCACAGTACATAGATGCAAATATTGTCTTAAAAGAAGTCTAATGGGGGAACTCAGTGAAAGCATCTGTGTGGGTGTGTGGGACCTTTATGTTTGAGAGGTTTCAAGCTTATACAACTCAATCACAATGATTTATTTATACATTATTTACTTTTCCACTATTTTAAGTCTTGTCAGAGCGTAATTTTTGTAAAGGGACAGTATTCCTGGTGAGGGATGGGGCATCAGCAGGACCATAGCAGGAGGCAGGGCCACCAGGCACGAGGCATCTTTAAAGAGGCCAGGACTAATGAGGCCTTTGAGGCAGGAGGCACAGAGAAGGAGGCAGAGCCATTGGGAAGGAGGCCAGGTCCAGGCCAGAGGCTGGATGCAGGAAGCAGGGGCAAGGGGTCAGGACCCAGGACACCTTCCGTTGCTGTACTATGAAGTATATCGTACAGTATGGTATGAGTTGTTGGTTGTACCCAAAGTTACAATTGCTTTCAGTGATGCACAAAAGCATATCTGATGTGCAGACACAGACACAGCCGTTAGCTTTGACTCACACCGTATTCATGTCAGTGCGTATGATAGAAGATCCTTCTTACCACTTTGTTATCATATTATATCATTTAAAATGTCGGTCCCCAGTAATTTAGCTTCACTATGTAGCTCTTCATTTTTGTAACTTACCACGCGATACCTGAAACAAAAAGTTTACTGATCAAAGCACTATTTGTCTCAAGGTATACAAAGAAGGCCAACGCTTTAGAAACAGGTGGTCTTAAAAATCTACATTTGAGTTCATATTCTGCAGCCAAATCAAGTTGTTTACAGGATATTCAACCTTTGTTTCTTCATAATGCATGATATATATATATATATATATATATATATATATATATATATATATATATATATAGAGAGAGAGAGAGAGAGAGAGAGAGAGAGAGAGAGAGAGAGAGAGAGAGAGAGAGAGAGAGAGAGAGAGAGAGAGAGAGAGAGAGAGAGAGAGAGAGAGAGAGAGAGAGAGAGAGAGAGAGAGAGAGAGAGAGAGAGAGAGAGAGAGAGAGAGAGAGAGAGAGAGAGAGAGAGAGAATCAAATATGAGGATCATAAAACCTGATGATCTGGTCTGGTTCCAACTAGATGGAAATAGATGATCCACTGTGGTGACCCATAACGGGAACATTGTTATTATAAGTGATATTTCCTGCCAGTCCCAGGAGCCTCTATGCAATTAGAAATTTACTTTAGTCTGTGATCTCCAATTTCCCACATGCAAGAACATGCTCACATTGATGCACACACACACACACGCACGCACGCAAGCACACACACACACGGCTGGCGTGGCAGGTTAATCTTTTGTTCCTGACAAACAAGTGCTAGGAACAAACATTTGTGGTGATAAGCCACCATACGTGGTGATGTTCTTCTTAATTAAAAAACTTGTCTTTGTTATACCTGCACCAATGATGACGGCTTTCTGAGTCGGGGAGATAAGGTGGGAAGTGGGGGTTGTATCAGAGGGAATACATGTGTGTGTGTTATTGTGTGTGCGTGTGTGTGTGAGACGGGAGTATCATGTGTCTATATTAATAAGAGAACACAGGGATAGAACATTTGATGTGTGATGTGTTGTGATGTGTGCATGTTGGACTAGACTGATTACTGACAGCCTTAGGTTTCCAGACAGATTTTGTGAAGTAAAATAAAACTCTGGTCAATGCAGAGGAAGCCTGGTTGGAGCTGATAAAACCAGAAAGTAATAATCAATTAATATTATTTATATAATCCATTTTCCACAAGGGGCTTTACAATCTGTACATCAAATGACAGCCATTGTCTGGAGACCCTCACTTTAGATAAGGAATAATTATCACCCCAAAAAGTCAATACAAATAACAACATAGTAAATATGGAAAAGGACAACATGAAAAGGTGTAGATGTGGAGGATGTGGAGGAGGTATTTTTAATTCAAGTTATGAATAAACTTGTAGGAAAGGAGAATAATTGTAAATGTCAAAAGATACTGTAGGGCAGAGGTATTCAATTGAAATGTAACGAGGTCCAGTTACAGAGAATTCGCTCATACGAAGGTCCAGAACATCACAATAATGTTTAACTTGTGCTATGATTTAGTCCCATTATATATTTAAGTAGCCTAGTTGTATTAACATCTGTATGTATTCAATAACTCAGTCAAATCAAATAAACGTTCAATTGAATAATATATCTCAACAATATGTAGATTTCAAATTGCACTGTATGAATTATAAATAATACATAATCTAATAATAATGAATGTTCTTCTCTCATTTCAAATATATTAGTAGGTACATTTAAAAATAAAATACACAATAGAAAGCCTTTTTTGAAGGGGACTCTAAAAATAAAGTACATAATTTTAGAAAAAGTTATTGAACTGAATTGTCTGTGCCCGGCAGCTTTACTGTCAAGACCGAACAAAGACTAGAACCCCTACGCACAACTCAAGGCAAAGTAACAACACAACATTTAATTAATTAACTGGAACGAACAAACAGAAAATCTACATGAACAAAGTAACAAAATATCATAACCTGGTGACTCGTGAATTTCATGGGAATGGCTGGTTCTTTTGCACAAAAGACAAGACCAACTGGCCCCGGACAAAGGGAGACGCAGACAATATATACACAGGGTGAGGGCACAGCTGGAAACAATCAGGAGGCAGACAATCAGACCGGAGGAGAAACACACAGGGGAAGGAACAAGTTGCCTGAAACAAGAGGAGAGTTGACCTTCAAAATAAAACAGGAAATCACGAGACAACATGGACACAAGACACAAAACTTTTCCCGGACATGACATTTACATTCAGTTAAAGTGATGACAATCAGAAAAGTATTGATAGGATGTTCTTATTTTCTAAAAGGAGAACTGTATGCAGGGACTTTATCTGTGGTTATTAAAACCACTTGTTTCAGCTTTATTCTCATTTATACATCAATTTTGGGCAGTGAATGAATGTGTCAGGATTCTGATCATATTGGCCTCTTAGATCGTTGATTTTTCTAGTGGAGCTTCACATTGCTGCTTTTTATAATGGTCACCATTTCTGAAACTTGTAATCTACACTAAACGGCCGTAAGTAATAAACAAATAATACGGTCTGAACAGCTATGCTATGAAATGGACTTATCCACTGCACTGGGACTTTATGTTGCCAACAATGCTGTGCTCACCCGTGCGGCTCCACTAGCAGAGATCAGAGAAATCAAAGCAGGACTGTGCAGAAGGTGTCCAGCCTGCTCACCACAACACAAGAGGTTTCCCCTGTCTGCTAAACAAGCTGTCTCGGCTGAATTGGACATGATTGAGCGGATTGGCGTCGCCCTTTGGCCTAACACAACAGAACGGTTCAGTGAGGATAAGTGTGTGGACTTAAGTGAGCAAAACAAGGCTGTAGTGATGGATAGTCACCCACTTCCACATATGGATAACCTTTTCTCTAAAATGCGTGGAGCCATTGTGTTCTCTATCATTGATTTAAAAAATGATAATCTTCAGGTGCTCATTGGGGAAGGAAGCTGGCCTGCAGGTCAATGATGACTTTGGCACGTGAACAAAAGAACTTTTACTGAGAACTCACAAGCAAAAAACACAGGCTGGAGAGTGAAGTCACACGGAGGACAAACAACAATCTGGCAGATGACAAGGGAAAGAATGGGAGTACATATAGGGGGGGGGGGGGGGGGGGGGGGAAACCACGGGTGTAGGGCATTAGTAATTAAGGAGGCAGAGGAGTGGCTGAGGGCAGGTCAAGGGAATAAACAATCAACTGGGGAGACAGACACAGAACTAACAGGGTCTTACACAGACAAGGATCAGCTCCAGGCCATTTCAGATGCCACCACAATACGCTCATTCCTGGGGCTCACAGCATGGTATGAAAGTCTCTGGTGGAGCCCATGAGAGAATGCCTGCTTGATGACCCACTTCAGTGGACTGCAGCAGCACAGACACGCTTTGACACGGTGTTGTCCGTCTTTGACACCAGCCTTCCTACCATTGTGTCCACAGACTATGAACTGGAACCATACGGACACAATTAAAGCTACCAAACTGAATTTTCTCAAACATGCCACTTCCTGCATTACCATTAATAACCATCTACCCACTCCTCCTGTTCTGCTCTCGTTTTCAGCACTAGAACCCAGGTTACGCAATAGCACTCAGAAAATGTGAGCTATACCCAAGCAACATCATTCACCCACTCACCTCATCTTTAGTGTGGACAGTCTACTATCCCAATCGGACAACGATATTGTTGGAAGAAATCCGGACGACCAAGTCAAAAGTTTTAGGCAGCCTACGGCAGCAACTGTGGCCAAAAACATCCCTGCTGGATCCCCACCTGAGATCCTGCTTTCCGTAATCTAAAAAGATGTTCAGAAGAGTGAGTCCTGCAAACCTCAACATCTATCTCCTGATCCCCTCATTTATTACAAAAAACCCAGGATGAGGCCATTCAAAGAAAGCTCTTTGCCACAGTTCTCCAACTCCATGGCCTCTGTAAAGACAGTACCAGTCTGCTGCCATCTACCTGTCCAGCATCACCACACTCTAGCCATGTCTGCAGACGGCTGGCCTTCATACAAATGACCAACTGGGCCATAGTCACCCTTTAAATGTTTATGAATCATAATAACATATTTGAGAAATTTCAGTCAGGTTTTAGAGCACTTCATAGCACAGAAACTGCCCTCTTCAAGGTAACTAATGACCTCCTTTTAGCAGCAGACAGGGGGGAGAGCGCTGTTTTAATTCTTTAAGACCTTAGTGCCTGGGCCTGTATAAAAAAAGCCAAATACAAATACAGGCAGTTCTAAGTGGGTTAGATGCACGGCTCCGCACCATCGAAGCTCAGACAGTTACGTTACAGTTGATTTATTGTGTCTTACTGAAACCTGGCTGAGCCATGAAGAATATGTCAGCCTAAATTAATCAACTCCTCCAAGTCATATTAATACTCACATTCCTCGAGGCACCGGCCGAGGAGGTGGAGTAGCAGCCATCTTGGCACTAGACTCGAAAGCCCCTCTGAAGAAAAAGACAGTGAGGCAAAGGAGGTTTGCTCCCTGGTAGAACCCTCAGACCCGTGAACTAAAGCAAACTTCACGAAATGTCTTAAAACATATAAAAAGGCTCTCCGTAATGCCAGAGCATCCGATTACTCATCAGTAATAGAGAAAAATAAGAACAACCCCAGGGTTCTCTTTAGCACTGTAGCCAGGCTGACAGAGAGTCACAGCTCTGTGGAGCCGTGTATTCCTATAGACCTCAGTAGTAATGACTTCATGAACTTCTTCAATGAAAAGATTTGAACTATTAGAGGCAAGATTGATGATCTCTTGCCCTCAACCAGTGCCATTCTGTCCTCAAGAGGAGTGGCCTTGGAAACGGCTGTATGCCCTGGTGTATATTTGGATAGCTTTTCTCCCATTAACCTAGACCAATTGTCTTCAACGGTTTCTACTTCTAAACCGTCTACCTGTCTCTTGGACCCCATCCCAACGAGGCTGCTTAAAGACGTGTTGCCTTTAATTGGCACCTCTCTGCTGGATATTGTTAATTTGTCTTTGCTAACAGGCCATGTACCACATTCCTTCAAAGTAGCTGTAATTAAACCTCTCCTGAAGAAGCCCACTCTTAATCCAGAGGTGTTGGCTAACTACAGACCGATCTCTAACCTTCCCTTCCTCTCTAAGATCCTTGAGAAAGTAGTCGCAAATCAGTTGTGTGACTTTCTACATCAGAATAGTTTATTTGAAGAGTTTCAGTCAGGATTTAGAGAACACCACAGAGACAGCACTGGTGAAGATTACAAATGACCTCCTAATTGCATCAGATAAAGGACTCATCTCTGTACTTGTTTTGTTAGACCTTAGTGCTGATAAAGGACTCATCTCTGTCCTTGTTTTGTTAGACCTTAGTGCTGATAAAGGACTCATCCCAGTACTGGTCTTGTTAGACCTTAGTGCTGCGTTCGACACCATTGATCATGACATCCTATTACAGAGACTGGATCAGTCGATTGGCATTTCAGGTACCGCACTAAGTTGGTTTAAATCCTATTTATCAGATCGATCTCAATTTGTATTTGTAAACGATGAAGCCTCAATGACCACCAACGTTAATCACGGAGTTCCACAAGGTTCTGTGCTTGGACCAATTTTATTTACCTTATATATGCTTCCTTTGGGCAACATTCTCAGGAAACACTCAATAAACTTTCATTGCTATGCAGACAATACTCAATTATATCTATTGATCAAACCAGAGGAGACCAACCAGCTCGCTAAAATTCAAGAATGTCTTAAAGACATAAAAACATGGATGACCTCCAACTTCCTGATGTTAAACTCAGACAAAACTGAAGTTATTTTACTGGGCCCTGAACACCTCAGAGATCAATTATCTGGTGATGTGGTTTCTGTAGATGGCATTGCCCTGGCATCCAACACCACTGTAAAGAATCTCTAGTTATCTTTGACCGAGACTTGTCCTTTAACTCCCACGTTAAGCAAATCTCAAGGACTGCATTGTTTCAGCTACGTACCATTTCAAAAATCAGGCACATCTTGTCTCAAAAAGATGTAGAAAAGCTGGTTCACGCGTTTGTTACTTCCAGACTAGATTACTGCAACTCCCTATTATCAGGCTGCTCTAATAAGTCTCTTAAATCCCTCCAGCTGATCCAGAATGCTGCAGCTCGTGTACTCACAAAAACTAAGAAAAGAGATCACATGACTCCTGTATTAGCTGCTCTGCACTGGCTCCCTGTAAAATCAAGAATCACATTTAAAATTCTTCTCCTCACCTACAAAGCCTTGATTGGTGATGCACCATTATATCTTAAGGAGCTTGTAGTACCATATTGCCCCACTAGAGAGCTGCTCACTAAATGCGGGGCTACTTGTGGTTCCTAGAGTCCTAAAAAGTAGGATGGGAGCCAGAGCCTTCAGTTATCAAGGTCCTCTTTTATGGAACCAGCTTCCACTTTCAGTCCGGGAGGCAGACACAGTCACCTCATTTAAGAATAGACTTAAGACTTTCCTGTTTGATAGTGTTTATAGTTAGGGCTGAATCAGGTTTGCCCTGGTCCAGCCCCTTGATATGCTGCTATAGGCTTATAGGCTGCTGGGGGATGTTTTAGGATACACTGAGCACCTATCTCCTCTTCTCTCTCTCCTTATGGATGAATTTACATCTCTCCATTGCACCTTATTAACTCTGCTTCCTCCCTGGAGTCGTTGTGACTTCACGTCTCATAGGGTCCATTGGACCTGGAGGTGTCTGATGCTGGTGAACCGGCCTCCCGCGTTGGCCCTGCTGATGCCCCGCCCCCCCCTCCTCTCTACCTTCTTATGTTTCATGGATTGGAGTTCCATTCATACATTGTCATATTCATGTAATGTGTTTATGTAACTCTGTAACTCTGTTCATCTGGTCACATGACATCTATTCATCTGTCCATCCGGGGAGAGGGATCCTCCTCTGTTGCTCTCCTGAAGGTTTCTTCCCTTTTTTCCCTGTCAAAGGTTATTTTTGGGGAGTTTTTCCTGATCCGATGTGAGGTCAAAGGTCAGGGATGTCGTATGTGTACAGATTGTAAAGCCCTCTGAGGATAATTTGTAATTTGTGATATTGGGCTATACAAAATAAACTGAATTTAATTGAATTGAATACCTTTCTGATTGATGTGCCTTTGAGCAGCCTGCTTAGGAATCAGCCATGTTGTCCTTCAGATTTGATACCTTTAATGGTGTGGAAAAAAAGTGCCTAGAGTTCTGCCTTTCCATTTCTGCATAGGGGTGCTGTCCATACGCATTTGAGCGATGGAACAAGTGGAGCTACAACCTTGTGTTTTTGCATCCATATCTGTCCATTTCATATCTATATGAATTGACCATTGCCGTTAAGCCATTTCCTCACTGTCCTCTGGGGCCCCCATCTCCCGCCACTACAACCCGTCTTGAAACACGGGCCCCATCTTGTTTACCTTGCTTTTTGGCTGTGACATTTTTGACAACCAATGTGTTTATGATAATTGTTTTACGAGAGCACACAGTTCTTCATAGATCTAGTCTCTTTATTTAGCTGTCAACGTGCACCAGATTGATGCAGTTAATGTTAAAATGTACATCTTCTTCCAGGGGAGTGTGCCCTCAGGCTCTTTAGGGAGATCCAGCCACCACAGTCTGGGAAACACTGTAATATACAGTATATGGTGCAATATAAACTGGGCTGTATTGTGAAAAAGCTGCTTTATTGGTCATGTGTGATGGCTCTTTATTGCAGACAATTACGCTTTTAGGTGTTAATTAAACACAACATGTCCTGCCGTACTTCCCCTTGTCTGTCATCTGTATTTTGTATTGGATAAATAAAGCTCTATCTTATCTTATCGTGGGTAATCCATGGCTGATTGTATTTGTGTACTCTTTTTGAGTGATCGTGTTGATGTATTTGTTGCTGTTGCAACACAGTAGACGTGCACATCCTCAGTATTGCTATCATGTGAGTGCCGTCCGCTCTCTATAGAAAAGAACACACCAAATACAGCCCTGAGGAGAATATCGTTGCCAAACAGATGACAAAGTGTGCAAAATTAACACGCAAACAAACAAGCTTGCCAGCATTTGCTCACATTAAATACATAACTTAACGGGCTTGCCAGACCGTTATCCATCATCACCATTGAGGTTTCATTAATAAGTAATTCCACCCGACTGTGGAAAGTATTGCAGTTCAAACGCTGAAGGAGCAGGTTAGTGGAGGTTTCCTTCAGTTCCTGGAAGGTTTTATTCAAACCAGCTGAGCAGCAGAGCAGCACCACACTGCTGTCTGACAGGGAGGCTAGGACACAAGAGACATACAGAAGAGATGCCCATGCATGTCACATTGCAGCTCCTTGTCCTAGTTTGGATCACTGTTTTTGTTGGATGGTTTCTAATTGTGTGTTTCTATTAATGGACAAAATGAAACTCATAAAATGACTTCTACTGATAAGACATGGACAGACCTACACACTACATCCAACATGTTCAGTGTCTTATAGAATAGAACCTCGACTGACCATATGACGTTTGAAAATGTGTTCTGCTATTGAGCCTCTTGGGCACATTTCCTCTCATTCCAATCATGTCGCAGGCATGTAAAAACTCAAGATTTATAGGCAGCACAGGACAGCCGGCTGGTTTCACTACAGGCTTTACGGACTGCGCACTGAGATGCCGGAGCACATGAATGATTTTCCAATCTACGATCATGACATCAAACCAAAAATCTCAATAAAAACAAAATGTAATGACTTGCTGTGGTCAGGAGAGCATATTGGATTTTAAATAAAAGAACAATCCATGAAGCAACATGTCATAGCAGCAGCCCAAACCCTGTTCCAGTGAGCTTGTGTGTGTTGATCCATCTTCATTCATGCACACGACACACACACCTACACAGACACACACAACAACACACGCACACACACTCACACGCTCACACACATAAACCTAGAGACATAAATGCTCAAATTAAATATTATTCCCACATAGAACCTGCATAGTAGACTTCCATTTATTATATGTCACAGAAGCAATACAATGTGGGACACAAATGAAGTGTGTGCGTGCGCGTGTGTGCGGTAAAGAGTAAGGGGGCTGCCACCACGTCACGTCGTCACGCTTCTCAACCCCTCCACCCCCTCCCCATTATCCCCGGTGACGTAGGCGCACAAAGTACTTAAACACGCCGCCAGCCGCAGCCGCAGCACTTCACGGGGCACTTTGAGCGACTCTTGCCTGCTGTTGACGGGCTGTTCGTTTCTCTTCCTCCCCCTCACACCCCTGAACTCCGGTCCGGTAACGCTACGGCAGAAGGAGTGAACGCGACACGGGAGCTCCGCGCAGTGTTCTTCGGTGGTCGGGCTCGCGCCACTCATCGGTACCCCTGAGGGCGCGCGCGGAAGAACTGAAGTCACTTTAACATCCCAACGAGGTGAGGGTCTACTTTCTACTCTCCTGTTGCTTTAGACTCACAGCAGGCAGAGCACAACGCGTATGGATTCTTTATAGCAATGCATGCAAATGATTGATTTGACGCAAACGACATATTTTAATCATAATAATAGAAGTAAAGTAGACATTGCAACAAAAAAAGACAATCTGTTCATAATCTGACAACGTTTGAACTTTCTGTAATGTTTCTCTCTCTCTCTGTGTGTGTGTGTGTGTGTGTGTGTGTGTGTGTGTGTGTGTGTGTGTGTGTGTGTGTGTGTGTGTGTGTGTGTGTGTGTGTGTGTGTGTGTGTGTGTGTGTGTGTGTGTGTGTGTGTGTGTGTGTGTGTGTGTGTGTGTGTGTGTGTGTGTGTGTGTGTGTGTGTGTGTGTGTGTGTGTGTGTGTGTGTGTGTGTGTGTGTGTGTGTGTGTGTGTACACAGTCCATGGCTGCCCCCGCACACAGCAGCTGCCTGTGGATGCTGGTTCTGGGCGCGTGCGTGTCGCTGGTGTTGGGGACCGAGTGCGGGAAGGAGTGCGCACTGTGCGTGTACCGTCTGCTGGGCCAGCAGTCTGGTTTCTCCTCCCCGGTAAAGTTCTCCTGTGACCTCCTGGTCGTATGTCTGACACACATGATATATATATAATGTGTGTGTGTATATCACACATGTATCATATGAGTGCATCAGGCTGGTGGCAGAGATATGCTACATTTGATCATAAATGAAGAAATTATTATAAGTAAACTAAGTGTGCGTGACAGGCACAATAATCTGGTTTCTCCTCCTTTAAAGTCATATGAGTATAATTGTATCAGCTATAATATATATCCAGCAGACAAATAATAATGACATTTAATTTATATATTGAGCAAAATGCATATCCAGTCAAATGCTGCCCTCCCAGCTCCTCAGGTGTCAATATGTCTTCAATTCAATTTTCCCGTTCATTAATTCTGTCTTCATAAGCCAGCGGCGCTGAAAGCTCAGCGAGAAAGCCTCCTCCGTGCCATCAAATAGGTGAAATCCAATGTCTCATATGAGGTTGGGTCCAGGTTATCTTGGCAGTGTGCCCTCCCCTCCCCCCAACAGCAGATGCCTTCAGTCTGATTGTACTCATGCCACCGGGGTTACACAGTTAAAGGATGACTGGGATAAGTGGGGGACACACAGCTTTATTAGGGGGGAGACATTGTGTTGTTCGAAGTGGTTAAGGGACTATGAGGGATATCATGGATGAAACAAGCTGCTGTATTCTCTCCTCCTCGTTGACTCTTCCTCTCTCCTGAGCGCTCTTTGTCTGCTTTACGGATGCACACAAGATGACGGAGTAAGAATATGAAACCACAGCGACGGACGGAATGAGCCACGTAGAAAACCTGACGGTCTCCATTTGTCAGTGAAAACACAAGATGGCATTTTAATTTCCTCCCGATTTGAATGCTAATGCCTCAAACGACTCTCCATCCTCGAGATATATATATATATATATATATATATATATATATATATATATATATATATATATATATATTTACGAATGCATCCGGAGTTTAGTATTTCACTGTGATCCCGTTGTCAGGTTGATGGGAGAAACACTCTAATAAATGCTGTCTCATATTCTCAGATAATACATTTGTAAAATGTTTTGTGTAGAGTGGATTCACGTATATTCAGACAGACGGTATGAGAAAAAGTTTTTTGAACATTAAAGCATGTTAACATGTAGTAGAAATCCAAAATACAAGAAGGCACCTAACCATTAGCATGACGTGTCCCCTTTGAAAGATGAATCCATCATCTCTCAATTTCTGTATAGCTTACAATCGATTATTGACTGATTGTTTCAGATCATTTTTTTCTTGTCAAGAATATATTCATGAATACTTTCAGAATACAGGGCAGGAATGTGTTAAAACTAGCGTTAAAATAATTGTAATGATTTAACCTCGTAAATAAATGCCATAGGGTATTTTGTGTCCATCTTAATAACATAGCTGATTTATATGAGGATACTGAAGTGTTGCACTTCCATACATTTGGGGAAACTTATTAGAGACTGATTTTAAATCGAGGGACAATCAGTCCTGACTTTTATTACCTGATATGGGTTGAGATTTTAAAAAGTGTGTCCTACATTTCTGATCGGTAACTCGATAGTGTCTCTTCATCGGGTGCCTTTTTGCCCGGTAAATGCCACATGTTTAAAAGTCCACTCTCAGTCCGAACTGGATGCTTTCCATAAATAGGCAGCTGTATGCAGTAGTCGCTGAGATTATCAGAGAATAGTCGACAATGATCATTTATTTATTCCTAACTGACTCTACTGGATCAGGGAATCACTGAACAATTCAGAAATGTGTATTAGTGGACTGAGTGTGTGACTTATCACTGGTGACTGATAGCCCAGCCGTCTGTGTTGGATAGTTCTATTGCTTTCACCAAAGTCACCGGGCTTTAGTGGGTCCAGATTCACCAAAGTCCCACAAACCAGCAGCAGCGTGTTCTGTGAGGTACGATGGTTGGGACGGCTGTCTAAAGGTACACCGGTGAACATATTGGGAAATGTTGAATGGACTTTCTTGTCGAACTCCTCAAAGTGCTGACTATGGATGATACCTCATACAACCCCACATGATCCCTTTGATGTAAAGAATGAAAGGGTGCCATATTGATTCAGGCATTGATACTTCAATGGAAGCATGACTGCATGCTAGAACTGGAAAACATTGTATTTAAAAAGATTGTGAAACGTCATAAAGATCTTGATTTTTTTCCAGACCTGCTCACTCGAGTGCGAGGGTGAGTTGGACACCCAGAAGCTGCGCCTGTGCCGGGACTTCCTATTGGAGGAGGACATCCACATTCCTCTGAATGCTGACCCCCGTCAACCGCAGGAACAGGAAGCCGCGGACCCCGTGACAGCCGACGATGAGGACGCCCCATCACCGGAGCACCTGCTGGCCAAGAAGTACGGCGGCTTCATGAAGCGCTATGGCGGCTTCATGTCTCGCCGCTCCCCCTCTCAAGAGGGGGTACTGGCGGATCCTGGGAACCAGGACGAAGAAGAGAACGTTCGCCTGGAGATCCTCAAGTTTCTCAATGCCGCGGATGAGCACGGCGGTGAGGGGGAAGGTCAGGGGCGGGAGGCCGTGAAGAGGTACGGGGGCTTCATGCGTCGGGCCGGAGGAGGGGCGGCGCCGGGCGACCTGCTGGAGGCGGTGTTAGGCCGCGGGCTCAAGAAGCGCTACGGGGGGTTCATGAGGCGCGTGGGCAGGCCTGAGTGGCTGGTGGACAGCAGCAAGAGCGGGGGGGTGTCGAAACGGGCCTGGGAGAACGGCAGCGAGCTCCAGAAGAGGTACGGGGGGTTCATGGACTAGGACGCAACCGTTATAAGCCTTCACCCCCCATCCGCCCTCTTCAACCAGTCCCATTGTAATCCAGACTTGTTGCTGCCCACCCCCTCTGCTTTGTATAACGTGCCGCTGCCTACTTCATTGGTTCAATTGCTCCTGCAATGATAACAAAAAAAGATAAACATTTGTTGTTCAGATGTGCACAAACTTTTTGTGGTATGTTTTTGTGTTTTCCTGATATTATTTATTAAAAGAATTTGTTGATCAAGGTGTGTTGGTGGAGTGTGTGATTTTAAAATAGCTTAACAAGGGTCTATACTTCAGAAGCATAGACACAATGAAGTCTCATAAAGGGCTCTCTAAAATATGTAAGTATATCAACACCGCACATAAGATATTTTGAAACAGTTCGTCATGCTTCCATGAAACTGCCACTTTATTCAAAGCAATAGAGATTTTAAGTAAGAAGAAGTTCTATTTAGTCCTTTTTTTTCGCAGTTATTAGAATTAGTTGGACATGACACCTGAACTGATGCTAAACCTGATTCTTAATGATAAGCTTTTTATAGCTGCTGTCAACAATATGTTTACAATAACAATGTATCAAACATAATGGGAAAGACGTGGCTCATCCTGATGCCGTGATAGACAATTACAACCTGAATCTACAGCGGTGCTCTACACAGCTTCATGCTGAGTTTCAGCTGCTATCTGGGCCTCAGCTTTGCTGTGCTGGTTCACTCTCACTGCTGGCCTCGTTTTGAGCAGCAGCTGCAGATGTATGCATAAAAAAAGTTCTAGAAAGCCAGAACCCGCCAGCTGCTCTGCAGACACACAGTTAGAGACTCTCTGTTGAACATGGCGCAGCATTTAACAGCTGAAGAGACGGATGTTTCCTCCAGCAGCTGGTGGAGAGCAAAAGCAGAGCTAAAAAGAGAAGGAATATTGGTCTTGCATTCATCAGGTGAACACAAACAACTCCAAATGACATGCAAATATCAAACAAGTTCACCACACTAAAAGTCAAATATGTTCACAACTTGTTTGTGCTGCCCAAAATAAATCAGTTATTGCTTGCTGAAAGGAGCAGCGTGTAGCATTTTGAAGGACGTTTGAACGGAAATGGATTATCATCATGTATGTATGTATGTATGTGTTTTATGTGTATGTATTTATGTGTATGTATGTATGTGTTTTATGTGTATGTATTTATGTGTATGTATGTATTTATGTGTATGTATGTATGTATGCATGTGTTTTATGTGTATGTATTTATGTGTATGTATGTATGTATTTATGTGTATGTATGTATGTGTTTTATGTGTATGCATTTATGTGTATGTATGTATGTGTTTTATGTGTATGTATTTATGTATGTATGTATGTGTTTTATATGTATGTATTTATGTATTTATATGTATGTATGTATACATACATACACATAAATACATACATACATACACATACATACACATAAATACATACATACATATAAATACATAAATACACACATACATAAATACATATATGTATTTATGTATGTGTGCATTTATGTATTTATGTGTGTATCTATGTATGTGTATGTATTTATGTATGTGTGTGTGTATTTATGTGTATGTATGTATGTATGTATGTATTTATGTGTATGTATGTATGTATGTATTTATGTGTGTATGTATTTGTGTATGTATGTATGTATTTATGTGTGTATGTATGTATTTATGTATGTATGTATGTATGTGTGTATGTATGTATGTATTTATGTGTGTATGTATTTATGTGTGTATATATGTATGTATTTATGTGTGTATCTATGTATGTGTATGTATTTATGTATGTATGTATTTATGTGTGTATCTATGTATGTGTATGTATTTATGTATGTATGTATTTATGTGTGTATCTATGTATGTGTATGTATTTATGTATGTGTGTGTGTATTTATGTATTTATGTGTATGTATGTATGTATTTATGTGTGTATGTATTTGTGTATGTATGTATGTATTTATGTGTGTATGTATGTATGTATGTATTTATGTATGTATGTATTTATGTGTGTATATGTATGTATGTATGTATGTATGTATGTATTTATGTGTGTATGTATTTATGTGTGTATATGTATGTATGTATGTATGTATTTATGTGTGTATGTATTTATGTGTGTATGTATGTATGTATTTGTGTATGTATGTATTTATGTGTGTATATATGTATGTATGTATGTATTTATGTATGTATTTATGTATGTATGTATGTATATATGTATTTGTGTATGTATGTATGTATTTATGTGTGTATGTATGTATGTATGTATTTATGTGTGTATATGTATGTATGTATGTATTTATGTGTGTATGTATTTATGTATGTATTTATGTATGTATTTATGTATGTATGTATGTATTTATGTATGTTTGTATGTGTGTATTTATGTGTGTATCTATGTATGTGTATGTATTTATGTATTTATTTATGTATGTATGTATGTGTGTATTTATGTATTTATGTGTATGTATGTATTTATGTGTATGTATGTATGTATTTATGTGTATGTATGTGTATGTATGTATGTATGTATTTATGTGTATGTATGTATGTATGTGTGTATGTATTTGTGTGTATGTATGTATTTATGTATGTATGTATGTATGTATTTGTGTGTATGTATGTATGTGGTATTGCCCTGGCATCCAACACCACTGTAAAGAATCTCTAGTTATCTTTGACCGAGACTTGTCCTTTAACTCCCACGTTAAGCAAATCTCAAGGATTGCATTTTTTCATCTACGTAACATTTAAAAAATCAGGCACATCTTGTCTCAAAAAGATGCAGAAAAGCTGGTTCACACGTTTGTTACTTCCAGACTAGATTACTGCAACTCCTTATTATCAGGCTGCTCTAATAAGTCTCTTAAATCCCTCCAGTTGATCCAGAATGCTGCAGCTCGTGTACTCACAAAAACTAAGAAAAGAGATCACATGACTCCTGTATTAGCTGCTCTGCACTGGCTCCCTGTAAAATCAAGAATCACATTTAAAATTCTTCTCCTCACCTACAAAGCCTTGATTGGTGATGCACCATCATATCTTAAGGAGCTTGTAGTACCATATTGCCCCACTAGAGAGCTGCGCTCACTAAATGCGGGGCTACTTGTGGTTCCTAGAGTCCTAAAAAGTAGGATGGGAGCAAGAGCCTTCAGTTATCAAGCTCCTCTTTTATGGAACCAGCTTCCACTTTCAGTCCGGGAGGCAGACACAGTCACCTCATTTAAGAATAGACTTAAGACTTTCCTCTTTAATAGTGCTTATAGTTAGGGCTGAATCAGGTTTGCCCTGGTCCAGCCCCTTGATATGCTGCTATAGGCTTATAGGCTGCTGGGGGATGTTTTAGGATACACTGAGCACCTATCTCCTCTTCTCTCTCTCCTTATGGATGAATTTACATCTCTCCATTGCACCTTATTAACTCTGCTTCCTCCCCGGAGTCTTTGTGACTTCACGTCTCATAGGGTCCATTGGACCTGGAGGTATCTGATGCTGGTGAATCGGCCTCCCGCGTTGGCCCTGCTGATGCCCCGCCCCCCCTCCTCTCTACCTCCTTATGTTTCATGGATTGGAGTTCCATTCATACACTGTCATATTCATGTAATGTGTTTATGTAACTCTGTAACTCTGTTCATCTGTACACATGACATCTATTTATCTGTCCATCCGGGGAGAGGGATCCTCCTCTGTTGCTCTCCTGAAGGTTTACAAAATAAACTGAACTGAATTGAATTGAAATGTGTGTATGTATGTATGTATGTATGTATTTGTGTATGTATGTGTTTACGTATGTATGTATTTATGTCTGTATGTATGTATGTATTTATGTATGTATTTATGTGTGTATGTATGTATGTATGTATTTATGTGTGTATTTATGTGTGTATTTATGTGTGTATGTATGTGTGCATGTATGCGTGTATTTATGTGTGTATTTATGTGTGTATGTATGTATGCATGTATGCGTGTATTTATGTGTGTATGTATGTATGCATGTATGCGTGTATTTGTGTGTGTATGTATGTATTTATGTGTGTATGTATGTATTTATGTGTGTATGTATGTATTTATGTGTGTATTTATGTGTATATGTATGTATTTATGTGTGTATGTATGTATTTATGTGTGTATTTATGTGTGTATGTATGTATTTATGTGTGTATGTATGTATTAATGTGTGTATTTATGTGTGTATTAATGTGTGTATTTATGTGTGTAATTATGTGTGTATGTATGTATGCATGTATGTATGTATTTATGTGTGTATGTATGTATTTATGTGTGTATTTATGTGTGTATTTATGTGTGTATGTATGTGTGCATGTATGCGTGTATTTATGTGTGTATTTATGTGTGTATGTATGTATGCATGTATGCGTGTATTTATGTGTGTATTTATGTGTGTATGTATGTATGCATGTATGCGTGTATTTATGTGTGTATTTATGTATGTATGTATGCATGTATGCGTGTATTTATATGTGTATTTATGTGTGTATGTATGTGTGTATGTATGTATTTATGTGTGTATGTGTGTATGTATTGTGGCATCACAAGGGGACAGGTAGTGGAGGGGCGCTACAAAATGGCCGCCAGTGCAAGAACTACATCTCCCAGCCTGCCTCACCGCTCACCCAGCTGCAGCTGCTTAAGGCACCTGATTGAGGCAGGGCTGGAAGACTTAAGAGAGAGCACCTGGGAAAGAGAAAACACAAGCGGAAGGTGAACCCACAAGCACCTGGAAGAGGACGACAAAGAAGAGGACCTCGTAGCCTGGATTCACCAGTGTTGAGTTTTGTTTGGTTAATTAACCACTTTCTCCTCCGGGATGTTTTATGTTTCCTAACTGGACCCTTTTTTGAAACTTTGTTGTTTGGACGTTACCTTGCTGGTGGGATGGGAAATAAACCTTTACTTTTTGTTAAATACCCTCGGACGTGCCTGTGTCCAGCTCTCTTTTTGCACCGCCCCAGGCTAGCCTGTCCTAGCGACAGCCCGTGACACTACAGTATGTATTTATGTGTGTATGTATTTATGTGTGTATATGTATGCATGTATTTGTGTGTATTAATGTGTATGCATATAGATCTATGTATGTGTATGCATATAGATCTATGTATGTGTATGCATATAGATCTGTGTGTGTATGTATCTATGTATGCATATAGATCTGTGTATGTGTATGCATATAGATCTGTGTGTATGTATGCATATAGATCTGTGTGTATGTATGCATATATATCTATGTGCATGTATGCATATAGGTGTGTATATATGTATGCATGCATATAGATCCATGTGTGTATGAACTGGAGTCTGAGAAAGAAAAGCATGGACCTTTGTTTCTTTAGTCTACCACAAAAAAATATAACGTGAAACTGCAGGTGCCCTACAGTTGCGACATTGCGCCCCGTTCCTGCTGCGACCCCGTTTGGTTTAGTCCTCCACCCCCTACCACACCCGGGGACGGTCCGTATTATTTTGGCGGCCTGAATTTGTTGATTTGGTATTTTGTCCGTGATAATTTTCCTGTATTGATCACGACAGTAAAGCATTGATGCTTGCTTTGAAAACCTTCCGTCCTCTTTATTTAAATAATTGTTTGAAGCAGCTGAATTCCACTGAGATCTGAACAGAGAGGTTGTTTGTCCCATGCAACGCCAGCCAGCCCAGAATCTTCAATTATCCGTCCATTTCTGAGCCAGAGGAGACGCATGTATCTCTGAAATAATTGGATACATAAAATCCATGGATGTCTATTTATGTAGAAAAAGAAGAGCCAAGTTTAAGGCACATCAAGTACCACAAAATCAATACAACAATTTATATCAGGATTGTCCTCAGGCTATCTTTATTAGCAAGCGAAAGAGGCCAACAACTCCATCTGAAATTCTCTATTCAACCAAATACTATCAAGGCTATTTTGATATTCAATAAAGGAAGATACAAAGCAGGTGAGGGATAATGATGATAACATTGTAATTATTTATTCTGTGGTTCCAATTCCCAAAAATATATTTTTTTACGATTTAGTTTTTCCACTCAAATACTTCTGCTTGTGACATTGGAGAGAACTGTGGCATTGTCGCGTGGTGAAAGCATCAGATAGTCAGTCAACTAGTTAGAATACTTATAAAACACTGTCAATTGTTAGGTTGTAGTGGATTTTATATATATTTGCACATGTAGATAAGAGAAGTTTATGTTTTAAATTAATACATAAAGAAAGATATGATAATTAATTTGGGATATTATGAGGAATATTCTGGAGGAATGTATTATGAAACATAAGAGAGGATCACTGTTTTATTATTCTGTTTTAATGACAAATGTAATGATTAACTGTATGATGCATGAGAATGAATGAATGTTTTATTGTTTAGACAATAGTTAAAATGGATGCCGATTGAAACCTAATGTGTTGCTTTTATTCGGAAGGCAGGATAATAGGGTTTTATTGTGAAGGGGAACTTCCTGTCTTTGACCGGAAGAGTGAGCTTTGACCTCGCCTGTTTACTAATTGGCGTAGCGAACAGAATGGCGGCATCCTTTGAACTGACCAATGGAACTAACCTTTAGGTGTGAATTATTTTGCATGACCATACTAATAGCCGAGCATTTGTTCTGGGGAGACATGGTTCTACTGGTCTGGAGACTCGAGACAGCCCCGGTCTGTGGCTCCCTGGGAGCTGCACTCCGTCTGTGGAGAGTTCCTCCTTTCTGGCCCCACGATCGTGAACGCTACATGAGTATTATCTTTGCCATTAAATATTGTTAAACTTTAACTCGAATCCTGAATTTCCTGCGGCCACGGGACCCGGAGCTTTGAACACGAATCTTACAATTTGGTGACCACCGACGTGATCTGCTGTGGCCTCGTGGCTGAGGAACTGGGCCCGCTAGATCCACGCCATTCCACACCATGGCCAACTCATTATCGGTAAGCTTGGAACCTGTTTCATCGAATCCTGCATAGCTTAATATAGACACTTTAGCGTGTGGATTGGTGCGGAGCTGGTTGGACCAGGCTAAAACATTTAGCGTGAAAACACGACATAGAATAAGGACTAAGCTAGGTCCGTGGTGAAGATGATGCTCATTTAGTGTTTTTATGTTTGTTTTGTGTTGTGTGGTACTGTTAAATGTGTGTTTCTGTTGTGAGTCGCACGAGCATATTGAACGAGACTGGTTACACGAAGATAGTGCCGCATTGTTCCTAAAGAGTTGAAGTCCGTGAGAACGGCCTGCCGGAGTTTATTTATTTAAACTCCCCACAGTGAGGAGTTAGTGAGCGTTACGTAGAAGCTATTCGCCATAATCTATTGTCCGCTACAAACATTTCCCCCTTAGACTCTTTAGGGACGCACATTGAATTTAACGTCCAGTAGTCCACAATAGATAAATCGTTCCGCGACGCGACTGATTAGCAGCGTGGAGGGTTCAAGTCCCCCAGCGAAGACTGGCGCAAGAATTGATATGGGCTATTGTAAGAAATAAGATAAATAAGTTACCGTGATAAACCAGTTGTTACAAACAGGTCTGTAGAGTGAAGAGAGCAAGAGCCCCACCTACCTTGGGACCGTTTGGGACAGTTTTCTATGCAGTACAGCGTGCTATTGTTGTAAATACTGTAAATATATATATATATATATATATTCCATAATTAGAAGAGACAAGCACAGGGAAGACAGGATAAGGGTAGAATAGAATCCCACTTATACCATTTTGAGCCCCTGATGAATAAGTAGTTAAACCTTTTTGAGAGAAGAGAGGAAAAAGGAGATCAGAGGACACAGACAAAGGGTTATAAAATGCCAGTCGAGAGCCATTCAACATCAGGTTTGACACCTAGTGGTTGAACCCCCCCCCCCCCACCCACCCCCCATGGAGTGCCCTAGGGATTAACCTTATTGGCACCATGGTGTTGCAAACGTTGAATAGTGAAAGAGGACAGTGGTAAACCACTGATGCATTATTCTTTTTGATTTAAGTATTGCCAGTTTATTACAGCAATTGATTTTCTCATTATTGCCAGTTTTTTTGAATAACAGTAATTGATTTATCGTTTACTTTACTCATGATTGTCGGATTTTGATTAAGACATGTCGTTTGATTTCTCATCATTACCGGTTTTGATTAAAAGTAATTGTTTTATCGTAATTGGCGGTTTTGGTTCTCATGCCATTTGTTTTTCATTATTGACGATTCTTTGATTAAAAGTAATTGTTTTATCGTTTGCTTTTCTCATAATTGGCAGTTTTTGTGATCATATCATTTGCTTGTTTATGCTTGGCGGTTAAAAGTGATTGTTAAAAATTTGCTTAAAATAAAGTTTTTTCCCATTGATTTGGTTGAAACGCAGGAGAAGCCTGTATAAGCGTAGAACAGAGTTCCGTTTATACCAATGGGCCCCTGTTAAATAATTTGCTTATTAAAAGTACACAGGAGAAGCCTGTATAAAGTGTTGGACAGAGTCCCACTTATACTGATTGGGCCCCTAGTGATTCATTAGCATAAAATAACAAATTTTTGACAGCTGAAGGCTGTATCATTTGCTTTGTGCTTGGCTGTGTGGACTGTACGTAATCGTTGTTCCATTTGCATAAAGTAACACATTTTTCCCATTTTTGTCTAAATTTACATTGTCCTAATTGCAGTGTACAACCTTATTCCCTCTAACCTATTATTGTCCAATTGCAGTGTATAACTTTGTTCCCTTCCTAACTTGAATATTTTTCCCAATCGCATCACACTTGCACGTTAGACACATAGTGTGAAAATATTTTATTTTTTAATTTATTCAAAGAAATTAATTTTTAATTTTTTGGATAAATTTTAATCTGAAATTTTATTTTTTCCCTCTACATTTACATTTCCTTATATAAAGCCAGTCAGTACCCGATTCTCGGAAAATGTCGAGCCAACTTCAATCAAGACTCCGGTCGCTTGGATTGAAGACATCCTCTATGCTGCTATGAACTCGATAGTTCAAGCCAAAGACTGAATAAGAAGCTGAGGAAATATGTTCAGCAATGTCATGCCGAGGGTTTACTTGACGTAACAACCCTGGAGGGGCCCACAGAAGACCAGAAGTTACTCTGATGAGAGTGCTCAAGCTGAAAGACAAACAGAAAGGAAAATTGGTTCACGTCCCGATCAGCAGACGTCACCAGAACCAATGAAGCCATTGTGTAGGCAAGACTGCCACGACATGGCATAGCAGTGAATGAAGACAACACTGCCCGGAGGTGCCAGGAAGAAGCAACACCCCGAAAGACCCCAAAGAAGAAACAAACAGGAATAAAGAGCTGTCAATGGAGACAGCCCCTGTACTTCTGCCATCAGCCCCAGGTCCCACCCCTTCCATCTATCCCATAATATGTTAATACCCTCCCCCGTACGCCCACAGCCCACTTAAAAGAGAAGCGCCACACACCATGGCCCCAGTAGAGAGACTATTAGGAGGCAGTGTAGAGTTTGACTCCACAGAAAGCAGAACAGTCGCAGACCTGATGAACAAGGTCGCACAGCTGCAGAGGGCATTAGCTGGCCGAGAAAAGGGCAGAGAAGGGGATGCTAGACAAAGTCAGCAAAGAGAGGAGGAAGACAGGGACCTAATGAGAAGAGAATTATGGTGGAAGAAAGAGAGGGAAAGAAAGGCAGAGGAGGAAGCCCAGGAGAGGCGCCAAGTCATGACCTCTCCAATTCAGAGCGTCCCAATAGATACAAATAGGAGATAGGTCCCACCCAGATACCACTCCCTCGCTCATTAACGCCATCCCTAACCGAACAACAGGCGATGGACGCATATGGACTGCGTCCTGGTGGCACCCCACCTCCAGCTCAGAGCCCCCACCTCCAGCTCTGAGCCTCCATTCTAATCGCATAGCCAACTGCGACACCTCAGCGAGAAGAGGAGCCAAATCAAGGCCCCAACCCCCTCCACCCCCATCTCACAAGAAGAGGAGCCCTGCTTGACCTTTCCGGTCAATTAACTGTGCCTTACAACTGGCGCAGAGGAGGAGACAGCCTCCAAGACAGCAGAGGAGGAGACAGCCTCCAGGGATCACGACAACACCTCCCGAGGAGAGCAAAGGAAGGCATAAGCTACAAGCCTCCACCGCGACACACTCAGATGTCAGTGGCAGCAACAAGCCCAGTGTGCTGTGAAGAAGAAGAGGAAAATGCCAGATTCAGGCACCTATCATGACATTGAGCAATGGCACACCTCAATACAAGCCATATAATCCCAGAGATACTCCCGTCATGGCCAACCTAGCCAGCATCAAGCTAAAGTCAGATGAAGAAGCCATGGTGTACCTGAAGAAAGCAGCTGACGCCTGGGAATCAGCTACAGGCACCAGACATGACAGGAACCTGACATACCTGAACATGTGGAAGGCTGCTGTAATAGCAGGTCTCCCGGACAAGTTGAGTCGTGAGCAACATACGATGGGCATAAAGATGCCACCTTTGAAGTGTGGAAGAAACACATCACACACCACATCACTCAGCACCACGAGGATGATGAAGAAGAAAAGGCAACCAAAGATGAGCTGTCAATGAGACTCCTGAAGCTACAGATAGCAAAAGAGGACACAGAGGCTGCTAAGCACGGCCCACAAGCGCGAAAGCAGATGGCTGCTGTTAGCAACCTCGTCGTCCAGATCCAGGAAGCAGTGGGCAAAGCCCTGGACCAATATAAAGAAGAGGAGAAAGACAGAGACAAGTCCAGAGGATCCAGAAGAGACAGGTGGCGAGAACCTTGTCGTAACTGTGGCAGGATTGGGCACAGGGCTGAGGACTGCTACAGTCGTCCTGATGCAGCTAGAGGCAGAGGAAGCCCACAAAGAGGAGGATTTGGACGACACATTCCAAACCAGAACCAGATGCCTGCAAGAATAGTGCAGGATGAAGATTATGTGGATCTTCTATGAAGAGGCCCAGAGGGCCCGGCGCAGTGAATAATGGTTCCAAATGGGCGAGAACCTATCATCACCTGTGCCATAGATGCCATGGATTATGACACAACATCCATATGTCATGCCAGAAGATCCCTACCGTTGCACCTACAACTACGCCGCCGCCTAAGAAGAAAAGGAGGGTGAAGCTGAAGTCATCAGAACAGAAGCCATAATTGTAGGAAAAGAAGGAGTTGCAGCTGAATGTTTACTGTCTGCAGACCAACGAGACTGGTATGCACTGCAACCTGACTCTGCCCCTCACATCACACTACTGATCAGAGCAGGTCATGAAGCAAGAAACCTTGGCCCATGATGGAGAGTCTCAAAAGAAAGGTGGATTCCTACCAAATCCCCATATCTGTCCCACCCCCCAATGGTGACTATTGGAAAATACAGCAACACTCGTATTCCAAGGGACAACTCCGACATCTTGACCTTGACAGAAATCATGGAAGGGAACACTCAAATCATCCCTCCACTGATGAAATGTTGGAAGTGCCACCACAAATATGGTCAAGAGGAGACTATGATGTTGGCCACACCACTCAACATAACGTGGTAATGACTTTGAAACCAGATCAAGACACGGTCTGGCGCTATCAATATCCGCTGCAACAAGAACAAAGAGATGGCATCCGAGAGACAATTCTAGAGACAATATGAAGCAGGCTTACTCATCGACGCAGAGTCCAACTGGAATACACAGATATTACCAGTCCAAAAATCCGGTAACAGAGGCTGGAGAATGGTTCATGACCTAAGAACCATCAACAAAGCCACAATTGCACAGAACATTCAAGTGCCAAACCCGTAATGCCACAAGGCTACAGAGATAGCCCGGGTTTGTTTAATGCAGCCCTGAAGCAAGACCTCAAAGACTTCATATTACCGGAAGACACAGTACTTGTACAGTACATGGATGATCTGCTGTTAGCTGCACCAACTGCAGCAATTTGTCTTAGAGTGACGAAAGACCTTCTAATGCTGTTAACCAATGCAGGTTATGAGGTGAAGCGCTCGAAGACTCAGATTGCAAAAATGCAGTGTCATTCCTGGGACAACTGATCTCAGGAGACTCGTGCGCTCTGTCTGCGGGACAGAGGTCGGCCATTTTGAGTGCAGCTGAACCAAAGACAGTACAAGAGATGCTGTCATTCCTGGGCCTAACAGGCTACAGTCGACACTACGTTCCTGACTTCACGTCTCTCACACAGCCACTCAGAGACATAACTGAAGCAGGAAGCCGAAACATGAAAGCCCTGCTCACATGGACAAATGATGCAGAAGAGGCATTCGCAAAGACCAAACAAGAAGTTGGCTAAGCCTCAAAGCTGTCTACACCTGACCACAACAGGCCCTTCGACCTTGATGTTTCTGAATCAAGCGGGATAGTGTCCGCTGTTTTGTTTCAGAAAAAGGAGGGAGGAAAGAGACCTGATGTACGACAGCTCGAAGTTAGACCACATCGAAAAGGGTCAAACAGGTTGCACAAGACACTTGGCAGTCCTGAAAAGAGCAATTGAGAAAACTGCTCATGTTGTGATGTGTCTCGAGCTCAAGGTCAACACAGAACATGGAGTTCTTGCCTAGTTGACCTCAAGTGCATTCTCGATGACAAGATAAGATTTCAAAAGTCTTACAACAGCTACATATCACAGTCTCATACAAGCCAAACGACATGGCCGATGGACTTAATGTGAAGATGGAAATATTGCCGCATACTCAGTCGTGCAGCAACAAGAGAAAAGACATTCAACCATTTCTGCGGAAATCATCGCACAGCCAGCATCTGCACAGCTAGCAGAAGTAGTGGCATTGACAAAAGCAAAAGTCAATTGAAGCAATTACTGAGAGCCATCCTGCTACCACGACACGTAGCAGTGATGAAGTGTAAAGGACACCAGACCACAAAGACAAAAGTGGCAGAAGGCAACGAAGCCGCTGACCTCGCAGCAAAGAAGGCAGCAGGCTATGTGAAACAAAGGACAGACATAGCCGCACCGGAACTCCCAAAACTCGGAATAGAAGACATCAAGCTCATGCAGAAAGAAGCAGAGCAGAGCAGAATCAGTGGGACACAATGGAGCCGTCCAAAAGAAAGGACTCTGGAGATCACATGATGGGCATAGTGGCACCTGCAAGGATGTGTCAAGGACTCATCAGACAGGCACATGGTCCCTCTCACGTGAATCCCAAAAGAACAGAGGAGGAAGTTTCCATCCTCTGGTGGCATCCCCATATGACTGAGATGGTGAAACTCATCACCATGAATGTCCCACCTGCAATGATTTTAGTATGAAAAGACCATACAGATGTCCCCAAGGAGAGTTCCCAGTGCCAGATGCTCCATTCAAAGAAATATGCATCGACTACACCGATATGGGTGCAGAAAACAGGAAGAGAGGTTTCAGATACCTACTCGTGATGATCGACAGATACACCAGATGGGTGGAAGCGATCCCCTGCAAGAAAGAAGACTCAAAGACAGTCTTAAAATGGCCGAAGAAGGAACTTATCCCGAGATATGAAGTTCCAAGGAGAATAGGGTCTGACCACGGCACACACTTTGCAAACAAACACTTACAAGAGGTGGAAAGACACCTAGGAATTACACACGCACACGGAGCAGTCTATCACCCACAATCACAGGGTATAGTCGAGAGGGCTAATCGGACGATTAAGTCAAAGATAGCTGGAATATGTCATGGCACAAAATACCTAGCTGCAAATATTTTTGAGAAGAAATGAGAGATTTCATTTTCTCTTTCAGTAGGTGTTCGAGCAAGAGAGGAGAGCCAGACGAATACCAGCTCGCAATCAGATCCTAGCAGGATTTGAAATAGTTAAAAGAACATAGAGTTGATCAATTACATTTAATATAATCCGCAGAGATAAATAAATTAAGAGAAATAATTTAAAATAGATGGGATTGGACGAGTAATTAAGACTCCGTTGGACAACAGAAGCGCATTTAATAGTTGATTCCTCCCACGGGTGAGAAGCTGTTCCTCACACGGAGTTCGAGATTGCAAATCTGATCCTTGATAATTTTGTTTGAGATTGCTAGTCCGAACCTGGATAATTCAGTTCTTTAAGAGATAATTTTTGAGAAGATTAAAAGAAAACATAGAAATAGAATGACTACTTCTCAGACATGTTGGAGAATTGGTTCGGGAAATATGAAAATTATTTCCAAATATATTTCAGATATCCAACTTTAGTTAGAGCCGGCGCAGAAAGCCGCTCTGTGTGTTTTAATTTTCTCCCACAGCTACACTCATCTCTCCATCGTCGACCTTCATCGTGTACCTGGCTGCCTGCTGTGATGGACCTCACCAACAGATGTGCTGCCAACAGAGGAGTATCGTGCACCTTTAACACATTGATTCAAATTATAAAAAAATCACAGAAGTATGATGATAATAAAATAAATATAGTGTTTGAACTTGCTGTTTTCCTTTTACTCGAGGAATGGAGGAATGCAGAGAGAGGAGACCATGGAGAAGATGAGCATGCAGAGAAAGGAGACCATCAAGAAGATGAGAGTGCAGAGAAAGAAGATGCACATAGACATATGCACAGATAGACACATATCTGATCACAACACTCCTAGACTTTAGTTACTTTGCAGAGCAGGGTCAAAAGGAGGGAGTGATATTGTTTTTTCTTCCACAGGTATTGATAATAAAGATTGTATTACAGTGATGTATACAGTGCGGTGAAATAAAATCCAATACAAGTTGTTTATACTATGGAATAGTATAAAAGGAGGGACTGTTAGGTTGTAGTGGATTTTATATATATTTGCACATGTAGATAAGAGAAGTTTATGTTTTAAATTAATACATAAAGAAAGATATGATAATTAATTTGGGATATTATGAGGAATATTCTGGAGGAATGTATTATGAAACATAAGAGAGGATCACTGTTTTATTATTCTGTTTTAATGACAAATGTAATGATTAACTGTATGATGCATGAGAATGAATGAATGTTTTATTGTTTAGACAATAGTTAAAATGGATGCCGATTGAAACCTAATGTGTTGCTTTTATTCGGAAGGCAGGATAATAGGGTTTTATTGTGAAGGGGAACTTCCTGTCCTTGACCGGAAGTGTGAGCTTTGACCTCGCCTGTTTACTAATTGGCGTAGCGAACAGAATGGCGGCATCCTTTGAACTGACCAATGGAACTAACCTTTAGGTGTGAATTCATTTGCATGACCATACTAATAGCCGAGCATTTGTTCTGGGGACATGGTTCTACTGGTCTGGAGACTCGAGACAGCCCCGGTCTGTGGCTCCCTGGGAGCTGCACTCCGTCTGTGGAGAGTTCCTCCTTTCTGGCCCCACGATCGTGAACGCTACATGAGTATTATCTTTGCCATTAAATATTGTTAAACTTTAACTCGAATCCTGAATTTCCTGCGGCCACGGGACCCGGAGCTTTGAACACGAATCTTACACAATCTATGCAAAGAAAGCTTTCTTTTCAGATTTCTCTAGTTAAGGAAGCACTATAATACTCGTCTCCTCTAGGACAGAAGACATGATCTTGGTTTTGCTGACATCAGGCAGTTGGTGGATGGTATGAGGAGGCCCTCTGTGACACTACCCATCCCAGGGGTAAAGTTCATCACTCCTCAATCCCACGCCATTTTTTTGTAAGAAAGGTTCAGCCAAATTGACAATTTGAAAGCATCTCTAGCTGGAAAGCCAAGTCAATAATCATGGTCAACAATGAAAAAGTATGGGTGCTCAGCATACTTGCCAGACTTATTACACCATTTCTTGCAGAAAGCTCTACAGAAACATTAACAATATGTTGTGTATTCTGCGCCTGCTTAGAGGCTCAGATCCAAACTATCGGTCCATACATGGTACTCGGTCTTGTGTCTGGAACATATGTGTTTAGAATAGAGGCCCCTGTGTGACCTTATGTTATCCCCAGTTTTGCTCACAATATCTTCTCTATATAACTGGTCTGCCTTGCACTGTCCAGCAGAACTTCTTATTGACCGGGAAGTTTTTCTGAGCGATCTAGACGCTCGTCCTGACCTGTGATTCCTGTCTGTAATGAACTTTATTATACCAGAAAGAACAGTGTCCGCTGAGATTCGTTCATCATCATTCTTCAACATCACTGCCGCTTGAAAGATACGACAACTTAAAACGTCTCGCTCCACTCAGAACTCCCTCAGGACCGCACTTTCCTGTCAGTCTTTCACTTGAGTCTCCATTCTAAACACTGGGTAACCAAGGTAACGGCTGCACACAACATCTTTTAAAACAATGCTGGCCTGGATGTTCCCAGGCCAGAAGAGGGGTATAATCCCTTTGGATCAGGGGTATAATCCCTTCGGATTAGGTGTATAATCCCTTCGGATGAGGGGTATAATCCCTCTGGATGAGGTGTATAATCCCTTCGGATGAGGGGTATAATCCCTTCGGATGAGGGGAGGTGTATAATCCCTTCGGATGAGGGGTATAATCCCTTCGGATGAGGTGTATAATCCCTTCGGATGAGGGGAGGTGTATAATCCCTTCGGATGAGGTGTATAATCCCTTTGGATGAGGGGAGGTGTATAATCCCTTCGGATGAGGTGTATAATCCCTTCTGATGAGGGGTATAATCCCTTCGGATGAGGTGTATAATCCCTTCGGATGAGGGGTATAATCCCTTCGGATGAGCGGTATAATCCCTCCGGATGTCTGATAACTGATGTCTCCAAGGCCCAAGCCCACAATGTCCGTCTTGCAGTCTATACCTAAAGCTCATGACCCGTCCGACAGACAGACAGACACACAGACACACAGACAGACAGAATCTGTAAAGAAACTTAAGTTATTGAATGCGTGTAGTGGAGCGAAAAATACAATTCTAACATCTGAGATGTTGTGTAGTAGAAGTATAAAGTAGCAGAAAACGTACTAAACAGTGTACTTTAGTACAGTACTTGTGTATATGTACTTAGTTACAATTCACCGCCACCACCACCATGTATTAAAATACATTTAATAATGGATATCTGCCAACTCCAATCAATAAATGTAATAGCAGTTGGATATAGTATTCAGTTTCTATACAATATTAATGACCAACAAAATAGGTCTTTTTTATAAGTCCCCCTTACAGAGGTCTGGGATTAGCCCTGAATGTCCTCAAGTCCTAGAAAGGCACCCGCTTCATCACAACGGTCGGGTCTCAATTCCACCTAAGATCTGCATTTAAAGGATGCATTCAATGATTTGTTCAAAATCTGCAAAATAAAACGTTAACATTGTTCCATACCTGTGACTCTCCAGACTCCATAACACTATTTCATCAGATGTTTATCTTGCTGGTGTAGAGCGAGCAACGTTCTGTTCCATAGAAACAAAGTGGTACGACATGTGGGACTCCGTGACAAGTATAAGTATAAATACTCATTCAAAGTTAACAAAAATATGTTCAGATGATTGTCCACTTCACCTTCAGATGGATCGGCGGTTCGAGCCCCGGCTCCGCTAGCCCGTGTCAGTGTGACACTTCACCCCAAATATCTCCCGTAGCTGTAACTACAGTGTATGAGTGTATGTGAATGTTAGTTAGTCCTGATGGACAGGTGGAACCTTAGCCCCTTCCATCAGTGTGTGAATGTTAGTTAGTCCTGATGGACAGGTGGAACCTTAGCCCCTCCCATCAGTGTTTGAATGTGTGTGAATGTTAGTTAGTCCTGATGGACAGGTGGAACCTTAGCCCCTCCCATCAGTGTGTGAATGTGTGTGAATGTTAGTTAGTCCTGATGGACAGGTGGAACCTTAGCCCTTCCCATCAGTGTGTGAATGTGTGTGAATGTTAGTTAGTCCTGATGGACAGGTGGAACCTTAGCCCCTCCCATCAGTGTTTGAATGTGTGTGAATGTTAGTTAGTTCTGATGGACAGGTGGAAACTTAGCCTCTCCCATCAGTGTGTAAATGTTAGTTAGTCCTGATGGACAGGTGGAACCTTAGCCCCTCCCATCAGTGTGTGAATGTCAGTTAGTTCTGATGGACAGGTGGAACCTTAGCCCCTCCCATCAGTGTGTGAATGTTAGTTAGTTCTGATGGACAGGTGGAACCTTAGCTCCACCCATCACTGTGTGAATGTTAGTTAGTCCTGATGAACAGGTGGAACCTTAGCTCCACCCATCAGTGTGTGAATGTTAGTTACTCCCGATGGACAGGTGTAACCTTAGCCCCTCCCATCAGTGTGTGTGAACGTGTATGAATGTTAGTTACTCCTGATGGACAGGTGGAACCGTAGCTCCTCCCATCAGTGTGTGAATGTGTGTGAAAGTTAGTTAGTCCTGATGGACAGGTGGAAACTTAGCCCCTCCCATCAGTGTGTGAATGTGTGTGAATGTTAGTTAGTCCTGATGGACAGGTGGAACCTTAGCTCCACCCATCAGTGTGTGAATGTTAGTTAGTCCTGATGGACAGGTGGAACCGTAGCTCCTCCCATCAGTGTGTGAATGTGTGTGAAAGTTAGTTAGTCCTGATGGACAGGTGGAAACTTAGCCCCTCCCATCAGTGTGTGAATGTGTGTGAATGTTAGTTAGTTCTGATGGACAGGTGGAAACTTAGCCCCTCCCATCAGTGTGTGAATGTGTGTGAATGTTAGTTAGTTCTGATGGACAGGTGGAAACTTAGCTCCTCCCATCAGTGTGTAAATGTGTGTGAATGTTAGTTACTCCTGATGGACAGGTGGAACCTTAACTCCACCCATCATTGTGTGAATGTTAGTTACTGCTGATGGACAGGTGAAACCTTAACTCCACCCATAAGGGTATAAATGGGTGAATGATGTCAAGTAGTGTTAAAGAGCTTTGAGTGGTCAGAAGACCAGAAAATAGATCTACAAGTTCATTTACCATTTACCTTCAACATCATTTATTTGTTCAATTTAATCCAGATATTAATTCCTCTCTCGTGGTGTCAGTAAAGGATGATTATGCCCGTAAAGGATGATTATGCCCCCAGCACAAGTTGTTCCTGTGTTTCCTCACCTGATAGCTAATTATACCAAACCAGAAATATGTATTCATTGAGTCATGTTATTTTGTTATCAAATGAGAGATTAATTTACATCTAAGTTTCCCTATGCGTATCATGCTTCACGGCCACCCCCGTCTCCGTTATAGGATTATCTGAATCAGTCACTAATATAAATGAGATGAAATAAGCCAGTTGTGTCTGGGGAACTCACATCTCCTTCCATCCATCTGATGACACACGACTTCCTGATGAACAATATTCCTATTTTCCCTGAAATCTTTTGTGATGGTCAGCCCGCTAAACACAGCTTTAAAATGTTATCAAGCGAGTGAGCAGGGTGACCTCGAAAGGGACTAGAAGGTGTAAAGTCTAGTTTAAAACCAACCATTAAGTGGGGAACTGCATCGCCTTAATCACGGCTGCTCTGAGTTTCCATGATTACGCCCCAACAGCCTATGATTCCTCCTGATTAGCTAAAGGGGAAAGTCTGCTACCTTTTATGTGGATGTCCAATCAGTGTTGATGATGGATGTCGTGAACTGAAGAGATCCATCCCTCAGCCGACCCGGATCAGGATGTTCTAAGCACGAGCTCCTGGTCCTCTTGCTCGGCCTCGGCCTCTCTCGACTGCATTTCTTCAGCCATGTACTCTGGCACGAAGAAAAGCAGCTGAATATCCGAGTCAGACAAAACACTGTGGAATGTATCCTCGTCCATAACATCCTCTTTATGCACATGTTGATCTGGGCTGACTACGTACCCGCCGCACCACATGCAACTACTGGATGCAGGACGATTAAGAATTGAATAGGAAACATGTATTCGTGAGCACAGGATGCAGTTTGACAGTACAAGTATAGTATTAAGGGTTAATCCCCTTTCTGTATTGAAACTTCTGTACACAACAACCAAAAGGCACTTACCTGTTCTCCCCTCTGAACGTCCTGGTCATTGGGCTGTGCTCTTTGTCTGCTCGCCTCATTGTCATGAACATGAACAAGAACATGGTCCATTTCATCTGAAATGACTGTTCCTCCTCCTCTTCCTCTTCCTCCTCCTCTTCCTCTTCCTCCTCCACCACCTCTTACATGTGCTTTGATTGTGTTTGGAGTCTTGACAAATACATAGATCAATGGGTCTAGGGCACTGAGCATTTCAGAGAAGGGTTTATTTAGTGTTTTAGCAATTGATAAAAAAAGAGGAAAATCTGTCATTTTCTGTCAAAGTTATATAATGACACTAGTTATCATAGGATATATGTATATATATATATATATATATATATATATATATATATATATATATACATATATCCTATGATAACCAATTTTCTTTTTGTAATTAGGCCGTCAGTGAATTAATTTTCAATTTTCAATTAAATGTGTTTGTTCATTCCGTTTATGTTTTATGATATCCTTTAAAGTTGTGTCATTTATTTAGCGTGTTTATCTTGCTGATATATGTTGTGTGATGATATGTTGTGTGTTTATTAGGATGAAAGGTTCACTTTTGTATTTTGGTTTAGACTGCTGACGTTAATGATCAAGTGACGTTGTTTTTGTAGTTTGCCTCAGCTGTTTTGTAACAACTTCTCGTCTCATTCTCAGTGATTCAGTGAATTTGATCCATAAATCAGTTTCCTCCAAGAACCATACACATTGTTACTGGATGGGAGACACTTCTCATCAACAGATACCGGTTCACCACTCGGGAGCTACAGCGTGAGATTCTGCAGAGGCATGCAGGTCCGTCCAAGTTGATTCATTCTCTTGTCCGTCTTTCATATTATTGTTTAGTTTTCTATCTCATTTTTGTCAGGATATCTTTGGTGGATATGAGATAGTTCTTAGTGTGAACCGGCAGCAGCCGGATGAATCCAGACTTGCTGTGCTGTGAAACACAGCAGCTCGTAGAGACAGTATCCTCCTCCTCACATCATGACAACACAAACAATGTGAAATGTTTGATGTGCAGAGGCTCCAAAGACAACGTTCGCTGGCAGAAACAGAATAAAGCTTCCATCTGGTTTTGATACAGCTTCAAACATCAGATAGAGACAGAGGCTTTTCAATAACAGGTCATAATTCTCTCTCTCTCCAGCTCACTTTATTTGAGCTATCAGCTGTGAAGTGGGGGATCCTTCAGCTCAGTTGGGATGGAACATAAAAGCATTTCACTGCAGTTAGACTGCACAACAACAATCCATCCTCCAGAGAGAGCACAGCAAGCTGGGAGTGTGTGTGCGTGTCACATGGCAGTGTTGTCCATCAGGTCACTCTTGTGTGATTATGATTCTTGAGATATATTTATTTGTGCTGTGTTGCATGATCTATATTGACTTTATTTATAATCTGCTAGTGGCAGAAGTGAGGAAGTACAAGGACGACTCCTCCATGAAGAATCACAGAGACCGCCAGAGGGCCAACAGTTCCTGCTGAAGACACACTATCATCTACAGTTTGGGAGGATATCAAAAAGGTTAGGCTGTTATAATCATTTGCTCAAAATATAAACACATTTAATGTACTGTTTGTAGCCCCATTATCCTACATAGGAAAATACACACAAAAAGATCTCTCTAACATAGTGGAGGAAGAGTTAGGGCGTCTCACAGCCAGCGGACAGAAGCAGTTCTGAAGTCTGCTGCTTCATTACATTACATTACATTACATTACATTACATTATCCAAAGCGACTTACAATAAGTGCATTAAACCGTGAGTCCAAACTCAGAACAACAAGAATCAAGAAAGTACAATTTCTTCAATAAAGTTAAACTACAAAGTACTATCCGTAAGTGCCATTTAAGTGCTACTAAAGTGCTATTGGTAAGGGACATTTAAGTGCTACTACGGCATTTAAGTGCTACCTATTCATCAGCTGATACTTTCCATACGGCAGCAGGGGAACAGGGTGTGGCTTAGGTCTCTTTATCTCTTCTCACCAACATCACTGATGATCAGTAGATGGTATCCATGGTGTTCTGGGTGGTGTTGATCCCTCCTGTCCTGGGCCCTGAACATCCCACACCAGTGTGTCAGGATGCTTTCGACTGCTCCTCTGTACGATAATTTAGCTCCCTAAGAAATGCAGCTCCTTTTCCTTAACAACTACTAATTTAAAACAGTGTACGTTAACATGACTTTAATTCTCAGTTTAACACTTCAATCACCCCAATAATAGGGTCATGTTACCGTTAAATGATATGACTATGTTGTAGTTGAGGGTTTGACCACTTGATGTCACAGTTTGCATGTTATCTGTAATGCGTTGTCCCGGGTTATGTACCATTTGTTGTTGTTTGATGATTAACGTTAGCTATTTTTAGCTGTTAACTTTGTCTCTTGAATTAATCAATAAAAATGCTTTTCACTGACAATATTTTGGTTAGTGTTGGCCAAATTAACGCCAGAGTCTCTGTGGTGCAACCAAACATCCACACAGCCGGTCAGGGTGTTCGAGTGGGAGCGCTGCTCCACCCCGACAACGTGTTGAGTCTATTGGCCTCCACTACCCTCAACCTGCAGCAAACAGGATAGCATTGGCCACCATTACATCATAACATCCTAGGGAGGTGGAAAGTGGGATAGATGAAGGGAGACAACAGATGAGTCTATCAGACTTTATCAACTTCTGTGTGGACTGCAATGTCCCAAGAAAGACTGTCCATTGTTATTCAAATAACAAACCATGATTAACAAGGGACATCGAGGACCCCCTGAATGCAAAGAAGAGGGTGTTGAGAGCTTGCAATAGGGAGGAGGTGAGGGCACCTGAAAGTGAAGATCAGGGAGGATGAAGAGAAGCACATCAGACTGGAGCAGAACAACCGGAGAGAGGTCGAGGGTGGCATGAAGATGCAGATTGTAAAGCCCTCTGAGTCAAATTTGTAATTTGTGATTTTGGGCTATACAAAATAAACTGAATTGAATTGAATGAAGACCATCACTGGTTTCAGGCCGACTGGCACACGAGTTGAGAGCCAACACATCTATTCTGTTATTGATTTGACACACTGGCCCCTGCCTATCCCCTGTTATGCACTTTGTGAGCCCAGCAAAGTCCTCTCAGTGGAGAGGAGCTATAAGCACGTCCAAGGTCCTCTCCTCTCCAGCTGGATAGATTAGGTGGGCAGGGCTTCATCTTGGTGACGTGGTTGAAGTCACCTGAGACTATTTTGAAGGCACTCGGGTGTTGAGTCTGGAGCCTTTGACACACTGGTGTGAGAATGTGTCAGGATATTGTTTCTATTGTCTGACGGTAAAATCACACCAACAGAGCTGAGACTGATGACAGAGCCTTTTTACACGCAAGATTTAATGTAATGTAATTAAGATACTTCCTGTTCTTAACACCAGAAAACGTTCTAATATTCCCACCTGGCACTTTTTTAATCACTTCTATAAAAAAAACTACTCCTCGTCTGTCTCTCATACCCATATTTTTCTCACCCAATAATAACAGAAGTATTACTATAAAGGGAAAAGATACATAATATAAATTATCATTCATCCATCAAGTAGTTTTTTCTCAAACTTCAATTTATGTGCATATATTTTGTTATATGCCGCACTGAAGCATCTGTCAAACATTACCAACATACTTTAGCACATATCCTTTTCAATATGCACAGGCTTGGCTTACTTTTGTTTCAACGTGTTGTAATATTCGAAGCCGTCAGCCTTCTCTCGTTTCCCAGCCCTTATCTTTATGACTTGGTGGGTGAGTTTTTAAAGCACACTCATTCCATTTTATTAATGAAAACTCCAAACAGCACACCTTAAAGGGATACTGAAAAATTTTAATGAATTGATATCGCCATCAAACTTCCCCAGTTGACTAAATATTTTTTTGTATTGCAAGTTTTCTGAAATCTTATGTTTAAATATGCAAATGGTGCATTATCTAATGCTAACGTTGGGTGATTTAGGAGAAATCTACAGACGCAGATAAAGTTATACTGAAACCAGTGATGGTCTTCATTCAATTCAATTCAATTTATTTTGTATAGCCCAAAATCACAAATTACAAATTTGCCTCAGAGGGCTCTACAATCAGTACACATACGACATCCCTGACCTTTGACCTCACATCGGATCAGGAAATGTATCTTAGTGTTCTTCTAAATGTAACTGTGTTCATCTTGACCTAGCCTGATCGGCATAAGCAAAAAGGGACAAGGCCTGTCTGCATGAAGGAAGGAGTACACTACGGGGAGGAGAAAGGGGGGAGGGGGGGGAAAGGGAGAACATTTCATACATAATTGTAGATGTATAAAACTCTCACCATCTGTGGTGAAGAGCTCTGTCCATTCAATTTAATTATTCCAAGTTTCTCTAAAGGAGATTGAAAAGGTGATGTGATGCAGATGTGCATCTGTGGGCTTGGAGTTTTGTAGGTTTGATCTTGTGTATCCCGATTACACCAGATTGTTCTGGGAATTCTGGAAAGAAGCAGCTAGAGTGAGAATGGGTCAAAGTCAGAGCAAGTCCAAGCCTGTGCAGCCAGAGAAGCCTGTTTACAAAATATTATCTCCCGTGATACAATGTATGTAGGAGGAGGACAGATAAACTGTCGACCAATTGGAAGAATGGATAAAAATGTGGTTTCCTGAGTTTCAGACTGCACCAATTGTAGCAACTCAAAACGTGTTTGGATCAGAGAGAAAAAGATGAAGCAGTAGAATATGAGATGAAGTCCAAGGGAGAAAGAAAGAACTATGAACTGCCTTTTAAGCCCCATGGCACCCAATTGGGGGCCGATTTACACTTCATAGTTAGACTGTGTAAAACATCACAATAAACATGAGCAAATATATTGATGTTATACATCAAATTAAACAAGAGAACCTGGGCTACACGAATCAGTAAGCCATTTCCACACAACTCAAACACCAAGTGAAAGAATTATGAAAATATCATAATCATCATTTTGTCAGGAGTCAGCCCACTCAGCACGTTTCCAGAATTAGCAACCCGTAGCAAAACGCGAGAGAACTCCACACAGATTCTAAATGTCTTTACAAAATTCTTCTGCACCAAAGCATCACCGAGATATGAGCCAAAGAACACAGCAACATGAATCATTTTAGCGCTTACAGTCACAAATGTTGCTTATCTTTAGCTTTTTTTGGAAAAAAATCTTTTTTCTTCTTCTAATCAACAAATACTGCTATATTTGAATGTATTGAAAACCATAAGTAATATACAAGTGAAAAATATGGTTTGGTATATGAGAAAATTCAAATTGCCCAAATGCCCATTTCGCCTAATTAATATGTACTAAAACCTCTAACTTTGTTCTGCTTTACTTTATCAAAACCAGTATCTTTGCAGAGATACTGGTCCCATATTGTGCTATGATCTCTGTGGTTTTTAACCTTTGCTGTGCATCCTTCCAAGAGATAATCATCCTGAAAGTGCTTTTTTTTCTAGGCAAACCTGGAAATTCAACTTTTGCTGTCCATCCATCCATCCATCCATTTTCAATACCGCTTATCCTCATTAGGGTCGCGGGGGCGCTGGAGCCTATCCCAGCTGACATAGGGCGAAGGCAGGGGACACCCTGGACAGGCCGCCAGTCCATCGAGGGCACATGTAGGGACATACAACCATTCACTCTCACATTCACACCTATGGGACATTTAGAGATCAATTAACCTGCAGCATGTCTTTGGATTGTGGGAGGAAGCCGGAGAGCCGGAGAGAACCCACGCTGCCACGGGGAGAACATGCAAACTCCACACAGAAGGACCGCTCCGACCGGGAATCGAACCCACGGCCCTCTTGCTGTGAGGCGACAGTGCTAGCCACTACACCACCGTGCAGCCCACTTTTGCTGTCTTTCATCTTTATTTACTCTTAACCAGTAACAAATATAATAATATTTACACATCAGAACAAAAGCACAGATGGTTTGCCTTTATAATAACACCAACATTATTCAAATAGCCTTTGTGGTTGCAGAGATACACCCTTTTTAGTTTGGGTATGTTATTTCGAGCAGAAAACTAGAAAATAGCTTGGGGTTTAAAAGGTTAAAGCAGACTGGATATGCTATGTGGAGTGAGGAAGCAGAAAGAAAAAGAAGAATGCACTGCTAAACTGCATCCTTCTTTTTTCCAGGTACATGGGTTTGTGGATCCTGATCTGGACTCCGTGTGTATGCTCCTGAAGGAGGTCCAACCACCAGTCCAAGGGGGAAGAGGAAAAGAGCGGGCCCCTCACACGGAAAGCTAAGCTGGAGCTCAGCCAGGACATACCAAGAACCTGCTGGCCCCTCTCCGAACCCCAAGTTGAGATACGCAATGAATCACGTGACAAGCCCAAAGATAAATCTGGCTCGAAATAACTCTTCTCTCTTTTGTTGGAGAATTCAGTCCAATCATGACGGAGATACACCGCCTGAGGAGCAAAATGCTCAAACTGGACTATCACAAAATTGCAGCAGTGATTTTGACCGAGATTTTGATCCGACGGTCCGTCGACCAGGATCATGACCACAAGAACAACAAGCCATACAGGTCAACACGTCAGCTCAAAACATGTGGAGAGGAACAAGAGACTTTGTGTGCCACCACTGTGGCAAAACTGGGCATTGGTGAAAGGACTGCCCACAAGCCCTGTGGAATAAAAGTAAGCACCCAGCAAAAGTCGGTCTGAGAAGAGTGGAAACCTGAGAGATGAAAAGGCACAACTGGAAGGAATTTCTTCAAATTTGGTATGAATGCCCCACTTGGACTCATGGATGAACTGATTAGATGTTGGTGGTGAAAGGGTACTGTGACCTCATGAAACACAGGTTTTAGGCAGACATTGGTGTAAACTGCCACTTGACTGGTTGGCACATAGGCATACAACAACATTCAGGGAAGTCATAAAGTATTGAGATTTTTTTAATTTCCATTGGCAGTAACATTTAAAAACAAAAAAGTTATATATGCCTTATGTCTTCATATCATATAACAAAGTAAAAAGCCAAGATAACGATCTCTCTTCGTCTCTCTCTCTGCCCGCCCCCCCCCCCCCCCCCCCCCACACACACACACACACACACACCTTGACATCTGTTGATACGATCTGAACGTATCTTATAAATCAATCAGCCAGCTCTTGTGCATAAGATTAATTATCATCATTAAAAATGAATATTAATTCCTATCTTGCCATCAAGTCTGAATTAGGATCGATGATATCAACCACCACTGGCAAAATAACTTTATATTAAGTCTTCAATCAAAACATCATTATGGATAAGGTAAATGGATTTAATGATACGTAACCATGGGAGAAGAACTTCTTCTAGTGATCCCAACTCTCTTAAAACCAGCATGGTGTATAGACATAGCGTCATGTGTTTGGAGAGGCTAGATGAGCTGTGTCTCCACTGATACATTAAGGAGTGTTGACCGTTGCCATTGATCACAAAACCTGAACTGAACAAGGACATATTTTCCATTAAACCTTTTGTAAGCTAGCTGTCACTTTTTAGCTAACGTTAGCACTTGTTCCAGCAGACCTCTGCCAGACCAGCATTGTAAGAAAGTGAAATATGAACTTTGACCTGCCCTGTTGCAAAAAAACTACGTTTGAGGCAAACAGACTAAACGTACTTGTTGTTGGGACTTCCAGGTGAAATGGTGTAAGACATAGCCGTATGCTAGCTGTGTGGCGATGCCGCAGGCTTCAGAGAAGACTGACGTTCTCTCCTTAGTATTGTAATGGTCTGAGTGACATGTAATGTTAACCTGTTATGTTAAAAGTGTTATTGTGTTTACAGGAAGAAGTTGTTCTAGATAAGAAGATTGGCATGGCAATTACTGAGTTCAGGAGGTCAGTGAAGGGCTCATGACCTCTGTGTAGCTGTGAAACCTGTCAATCATCCTAGCTACCTATGGGGTGGGTGGGACACATGAACGTAATTGGGATTGGCAGAGCGAGTGAAGGGGGATGTTGTTGTTAAGGGTTAAGCCTGGAGGAGAAAGTTTAACGTGTTGACTGTTGTTTGGCGTAGGCTCCGCCCACAGTAGCCTGTGTACTGTCCCCGAATAATTCAATTCAATTCAATTATTTTGTATAGCCCAATATCACAAATTACAAATTTGCCTCAGAGGGCTTTACAATCTGTACACATACGACATCCCTGACCTTTGACCTCACATCGGATCAGGAAAAACTCCCCAAAAATAACCTTTACAGGGGAAAAAGGGGGAATAAACGGCAATAAGCAAGATAACGGCTCGTAGCTTTCCTGACCCAGGGTCGCTACAGTATGTAGAATATGTGTACATCACGCTCTCCTTGCCAATTCTTGGGGCGACTGTGGTTCAGTGGTGAGCAGGGTTGTCCTTCAATCAGAGGATCGGTGGTTTGATCCCCGGCTCCGCTAGCCCATGTCGATGTGTCCTTGGGTAAGACACTTAAGCCCAAATTGCTCCCGTGGCTGTGCCTGTGGTGTGTGAATGTTAGTTAGTCCTGATGGACAGGTCGCACCTTAGCTCCTCCCATCAGTGTGTGAATGGGTGTGAATGGGTGAATTATGTCATGTAGTGTTAAAGCACTTTGAGTGGTCCGGAGACTAGAAAAGCGTACAGGTCCATTTACCTTGTTCCCTATTAAATGTCTGAGTGTGAGAGACTGTGGGGGCTTGACATAGTGTAAATATGAAAGTGACAGCACTTAGCTGCAACATATCACGTTACCATGACAACGCCAAAAAAAAAATAATGTACAATTGTGGGTATTTATTTTAACTTTTTACTCCCTGATATGATGGTGTTCCAGGCTCTTTCCTCACAAGATGAGAGATTAAAAAGTCTTGTTTTTGCCAAAACTGTTCAATAACTAAATTAATGTGTAATATACTCTCTCTCTAAATCAAACAGCGTATTAGTTGTATCAACTGGCTCTTTTCAAGTGCTTGGTGTTAGTGCGTCTACATTTAAAAGATACAGATACGTATTAGGTAAAGTAATACTGTTCCTGCTGCCACGGTCACAGAGGGGTGCTGGTGGAAGATTGCACTGCACTGGCTTCATCGCTGCCACTTTACATATTGTATCATCAGGGACGTATGTATCTTTCATCTTTGATCTGTGATGGGTTTCCAGCTAGCAATATCCTTGCCATCTTAGTAGCTGTGGATCAGTGGATAATGAGACAATGGGCCTCTGCGACATGACCGACATGCAGAAGGCCCCACCACATCTACATAGGAGCAAGACCCACAGAGTTTATAGTTGTTTAGCATCTTTGTATTGCTGTTTGGTGTATCTTTATGACATGCTTATCTTTCTTTTTGTGGTCCTTTGCTGCGTCTTTGTGGACATTTTGTGTCTCTTTATTGTCCTTTTAAGTTTCTCTGAAGCCACTATGTATTCATTTTTTTGTCTTCATGATTTTTTTGGCCCTTTTCACTGTCGTCGTAAATCTCTTTGTGTCTCTGTGCAGCTGTTTTTCATCTCTTTATTGTTGTTTTGGTCTATGGGTAGTCTTGTGATACAAGACAATCAAAGATTGCTCACCAAAGCGGATTACCAAATGTGAGGGGGATTTCTAAATGGGAAGTTGTTGCCAAATTGGCCGCGAGAGCGACCGCGAAAGAGGCCGACACCCCTGAGTACCCGACGTGTTGGTCACACGTGCATGTGTGCTGCAAGGTTCTGCTTTTGTTTGCCATTTCACCTCAAGGGGTGTGAATGTTCTGTTTTTATTCTTTATTATTCAATAAGTAGAAAGGGAGTGCTAATGTCATGCTCTTGCTCGAGCACACTGTGGGCCAAATGAGTGAAGATGAAGGTTAACTAACTGGTTTTCAAGAAGATCATTGTTTCACAAAAAAAAGAACGTTGTAAAATTATGTGGGAGCAGCAGCTTTTTTATTTGAAAAAGTTCCACGAAATAATCAGGAAACCTGTACTTTTAAAAATGTATTTAGTCTTTTATTTAAACAGGTACTGTCATCTCTTTGTTGTTAGTCCTGGCAACGGGGACGCTGGCGAAACTTAACGCCGCTCCGTCTAGGACTGTTTTTATTTTTATTTTTTCTACCTTTTTTAGAATTTAACATTCATTTAAATTATGTTTTATTTTATTTAACAGTGTAGCCATTCTTCTGACTTAATTATTCTTGCTGGCTAGCTGACAGTCTCTTGCTGGCCGACGGTCTCTTGCTGGCTGGCCGACAGTCTCTTGCTGGCCGACGGTCTCTTGCTGGCCGACGGTCTCTTGCTGGCTGGTCGACAGTCTCTTGCTGGCTGGCCGACGGTCTCTTGCTGGCCAGCGGCTGCCAGCGAGCCAGCCGACTCCCTGCTCCGTGCTGTTGCTCTGAGGCTGGTCACCTCTCAGCGGTCCTGGTGCTCCGGTGGTCCGGTCCGTGGTTGCCGATTGCGTCCTCCCCGGCTGGCGTGGTTCTGCAGTGTTCCACCTCGCAGCTCCTCGGGCTCAACGGCTTCTCTGCTCCTCCGTTCGTCTCGGCCATCGGGGTGCTCGGACTCCTTCATCGGCCCCGTTGCATCCACAGGGCCTCCCGCGGACGGTTTGTTTGCCCCTGATCGTTCCACGCTTTCCATCCCCTCCCTCTGGTCGGCCGAGCGCATCGCTGCAGCTCGTCATCATAACAACAGTCTCCAAGAGCGAGATGGTGGCAACGAAATTAGGAACTGTTACAGCTCCCCCAGCACCCTCTACTCTTCCTGCTGACTCTATTTCTCTATTGTGTTCATTGCCTATATGGCATTGTCTCCTTTGCCTCATGTATTTTCTGAAATGTTTACTTGTATTGATGTTATGTTTTTACCTTGCTTCTATGTAGAGCATTTTGTAAACCCTGTTTTTAAAGGTGCTATATAAATAAATGTATTATTATTATTATTATTATTGAGATCAAGATCTATTTTAAAGAGGGACCTCTCGTGTTTCTTCTGGTTGCAAAAAAACAAGAGTGCTGGCCAAAAACCAAGATGGAACAATCACAATGCCGAATTCTGGGCTTCAAAACCAACGGGTGGCGCATCGGTGACTCCTTCATATGTACAAACTAATATTGCACTCACACATTAGTCTCTGAATGATGGTGTACGATGTACGTATTGCCTAAATACTTGGTCTTCATACAATGCAAATTGTTTAGTTATTAAATGCAAAATGTGATCAAATTGAATTGTGTTTGCCCTCACCACACAATACGTTAACATTTGTTTATTTGTTTTATGTCATTGGAGCCCCATTAGTTTCTGCGGTCATAGAGGTCAACCATCCTCAGGTCCACACATTAAAGTCATCCAAATAAATATTTCTGTACACATGACATCTATTGCATCTGTCCATCCGGGGAGAGGGATCCTCCTCTGTTGCTCTCCTGAAGGTTTCTTCACTTTTTTCCCTGTGAAAGGGAGTTTTGGGGAGTTTTTCCTGATCCAATGTGAGGTCAAAGGTCAGGGATGTCGTATGTGTACAGATTGTAAAGCCCTCTGAGGATAATTTGTAATTTGTGATTTTGAGATGTACAAAATAAATTGAATGTCAATGAGAACAAATAACCACAAGTAAACAAAATAAAGAAGCGACCGGATAGTAAATTATTTCATAAAAAAATCAATATGCTATTAATTGTAGTGAAATAATATTGTTATATTACTATATTACATAATACAGTATTAATTTATTTTTGCATTATAAAAAAAATAAATCTATTCATGCATTTCTTACCATTTGCATCCACTGTCTCTTCTCCCCCCTTTTTATTTTCCCAAACACATTTCTTCCTGTATTATTGTCTTTATACATTTACCCATGCATTTCCTCTGTATAATAATAATAATAATATATTGAATTTATATATCCTCATTAGGGTCGCGGGGGCGCTGGAGCCTATCCCAGCTGACATAGGGCGAAGGCAGGGGACACCCTGGACAGGCCGCCAGTCCATCGAGGGCACATGTAGGGACATACAACCATTCACTCTCACATTCACACCTATGGGACATTTAGAGATCAATTAACCTGCAGCATGTCTTTGGACTGTGGGAGGAAGCCGGAGAGCCCGGAGAGAACCCACGCTGCCACGGGGAGAACATGCAAATGTTCTCCCCCGTCTCCTAATGAGGATAAGCGGTATTGAAAATGGATGGATGGATGGATGAATTTATATAGCGCTTTTCAAAAACCACAAAGACGCTTTACATAAGGCATAGACATACTCAACTAAACTAAAATAGAAAGACAAAGAGCAAACATTTCAGGTCTGAGGAATGAGTCATATAGTGGAGGGTAGAGTGCAGGAGTTAGCAGGTGAAGGCGAGTTTGAAGAGGTGGGTTTTAAGGGCTTGTTTGGATGATGAAAGGGTGGTAGCAATATGTATGATGTAATGTAGTATGTAATAATGTAGTATGATGCAAACAAGGTGGTTGTCTTTCAAAGTGAGTCATGGGGCAAACTTCACACCTGTTTGTTGATTCACATCATGTCTTGTTGGCTAGAAACAGTACAATCTTAAAGATTGTTCATTGTTATATTTTTTTCACTCCGGTAACGTTTACTTATCTTTTAATGTTTTCTAAACCTTGAACTGATTCATAAACGTCATGCACTATGTGCTTTTTATTTAACTGTTAGTTTAACATTCGGCTTACACTAAAGTAAAAAACATACACACTACAAGTCCCACAACAACCCGCGTGGCAGAGGAGACGCGCGGGGCTGTGAGTGGTTGATTGCCCGTCACGTGACACATCCGGCATCTCCCCGTGGAGTAGCGTTCTGCTCGCGCTTGATGCGGTAACCTGCTTATTGTCTCCCGAGGCTACAGAAACGCTCGCGCCTCATCCGGGAAACTCAGCCAAGTCATCACGGTACGTCCAGCGGCTCTGGGAGCTTTTCAGCGTGGCTTTCAATAACTTCCACGCGTTAACACATGTCTGGTTAGAGCGGAGTGTGTCGTAACGTTAGCTTAAGGAGCAAAGGTCTCGGTTAAAGCTGATAACGTTACTCTGGTGCCCCGACATTCGCCAGTAGTTCTCGTGCCTTCTGTCTCGGTAAGTCTGAATGTGGGTGTAGCAGACACCGTTTCCCCTCTTTGAGGTTCAAACTCGCTATTTGTCTTTTGTGATAACTGTTCACGGTATCGACGGCTCAGGGGAACGTTTCTCTCCCGGTTTAACCCCTTCGGACAGACACTCGGTGCGTGTTTTCTTACCGTAAGTGAACGTGTGTTTCCACGCGTTCGAGCCCTTCAAGTTACCGTTACTCACAGACACTTTGACTTTAAACTTTAAAGCTTTACACACAGCTGTTGGCTTCAATGCGAGTCCAATAACTGTAGGCTTTAGCTAAGCTCGGTACTCCGCTGAGTTCGATTTTTAAACTTGTAATAAGTGATTGAATTAAATCTAAGTGTATGTATTGTAGGCTATTACATCGAACTATTTTAACAGCTCTCTAGGAAGCAGTGTTCCAGTGTTTTTAACTCAATATAATCGCTGACTATTTTATATATCAATAAGTAAGTCATTAAATATAGTGCCAATATGACATGTCAATGAATAGATTAACAATTAACAGAAAACTCCCAGCATGCATCTCTAATTTAGTTTTTAGACTATATTTATACTAAGCAAGTTAATGCTTAGTTTTAAAGTTTATTTAACACTTAATATTAATTACTACATTTTGTTTTATCCAAGTTCAACAGTCAAAAACTCAGCTTCATCAGTACTGTGAATGTGTGCTTTAGAGAGCTAGTTTTAGTATTATTCAAGTAGTGTTTTACTTGTTTTATAGCAGTGGTCTTGGGACTGCTGTGGGATAACAGTGAATGGACAAACCCCACTGTCTGCATCCTTCAGCCATTAGTGTTTTTCTCTTACACTCTGTTCATAGTAGGACAAAGTAACACTGATATTCTCTCGTGTTGTCTTCACTGAGGGCACTTCCATTTTGTTTTAATAAACTTTATTGGACTCATCATTGAGCTAACTAGTGAGCGCCACATCGTGGCGAACCTCCGGTTCTGAAAAGTGAAGCCAATTGTCTTAAAGCTGCATTCTCTTTACTGACCACCAGGGGGCGACTCCTCTGGTTGTATAGAAGTCTATGCTTCATGTCTTAAAGCTGCATTCTCTTTACTGACCACCAGGGGGCGACTCCTCTGGTTGTATAGAAGTCTATGCTTCATGTCTCAAACCTGCATTCTCTCTCCTGACCACCAAGGGGCGACTCCTCTGGTTCTATAGAAGTCTATGCTTCATGTGTTAAAGCTGCATTCTCTCTCCTGACCACCAGGGGGCGACTCCTCTGGTTGTATAGAAGTCTATGCTTCATGTCTTAAACCTGCATTCTCTCTCCTGACCACCAGGGGGCGACTCCTCTGGTTGTATAGAAGTCTATGCTTCATGTCTTAAACCTGCATTCTCTCTCCTGACCACCAGGGGGCGACTCCTCTGGTTGTATAGAAGTCTATGCTTCATGTGTTAATGCTGCATTCTCTCTCCTGACCACCAGGGGGCGACTCCTCTGGTTGTATAGAAGTCTATGCTTCATGTGTTAAGGCTACATTCTCTCTCCTGACCACCAGGGGGCGACTCCTCTGGTTGTATAGAAGTCTGTGCTTCATGTCTTAAACCTGCATTCTCTCTCCTGACCACCAGGGGGCGACTCCCTCTGGTTGTATAGAAGAAATGGTCCATAGCAAAACAGTTTGACTCATCACTAAGTTACATTTGTATGATGTCAGTGGAAGTAGCAATTGATTACTAACAGAAATAGCTCCAAAGTCAAAGAAGTATTCATTGAGGGTAGAAAAAGTTCACCTCCTGGTGAATTTAGAATCTTTTATGTTTCTTGATTTATATATAATATGTGGATGAACAAAAGGTAACCCTTCCGTCCGTCCTAGAGCCATCATGAATTTCTTCCTGGATACCCTCCGAGTCATCCTACTATCCATCTGGTACAATGTGGAATCATTCGTCCACCTCTTCGTGCCCAGAAGGAAGAAGAACATATCTGGGGAGGTGGTGCTGATCACGGGGTCCGGTAGCGGGATCGGCCGCCTCATGGCCCAGGAGTTCGCGGCTCTCGGCACTGTGCTGGTGCTGTGGGACATCAACCAGGACGGGATGAAGGAGACGGCCAGGCTGGCCAAGCAGAGCGGAGCCAGCAGTGTCCACCACTACCTGTGTGACTGCAGCGACAAGAACGAGGTCTACAGAGTGGCTGACCAGGTAATGGTGTCCGCTGCAATATTTACAGCTGCGTCTTCTGACCACGTGCCATGCTGGGCTTGATGTGCTGGGCTCGCGGCCCCCTATGGGCCTCCTTAGTTTACTGCAACCCGTTCAGTCTGGAGTACCACACAAAGTCGAACAGAGTTTTCTTTTTCTCCCTCTGAATTAAGTTTGTTAACAACGCACGCTGTCAACCTGTCCTCAAACTTGTAGTTATTTACATATATTGGTTTGTATTGTCTATTGAGAGATGAGGACAAACATCGAACAATATTTCTCATTGAAATGGAGACAAACAAAAGCCCATGAAAATTAATCATCTAATGTGTGGGAATATAAGCAAATAAACACACAATAGGACTGTTGCCTATGGCAACATATTAAATATAAGACTTGGTTTTCTTGAGACTGCCTGTATATCGATCTCCTCAGCTTTGTTTCAGCACTTCAAAAATACACAGACTCTCTACACGCAACAAACATCGCTATCTGTCTGATAATAACTCATAATTAATGTGGGATTAATACTCCTTTTTTTGGGGATCATACAAAGGGTATTGGATGTATCTTCACAGCCTGATCTTGTGTTCTATAATGTGTCCAGGGAGAAAAGGTTTTCCTTGACTGCTGGTTTCTCTGAGTGAGGATGATTCTGCTAGCCACAAGGTTAATTCACGTGTAGAATCTAGCTGTAATCCTACGATAAGCCCTAAAGCTGGCTACTTTAAGGATTCATAAACTCACGTCCCAAGAAATGCAGGGTCGGAGCTATTGGTTACCACACAGCACGTGGTGTGTCACTGTTTCGCTGCGTGTGGTCCAACCGACAGGAGCGTGTGTGCGTGTGTGCGTGTGTGCGTGTGCGTGTGTGCGTGTGTGTGCGTGTGTGTGTGTGTGTGTGTGTGTGTGTGTGTGTGTGGGGAACATGAGCTGGCTCTGTGTTGCAACGTCGTGCTGTCGATGAGAGAGAATGCGTTTTTTGTCAATGAATAGAGGCTGCAGCTGAAAGCTGAATGAATAATTATGAAATATTAAACCGACTTCTAGTGTCTCCCAACAAGACAAACAGGATCCCCTGCTCAGCAGACGGATGCCTTGCAGCCATCCGTGTAAAATACACCCACCTGTGTTTAGTACACATCAGACTACTGGGCGTTTTTACGCCCCAGGGTCAATATTCAAAGACAAAGCCGTCAGGAGTCATCAGTAAAATGCTGGAGTGCAAACTACACAACAATACCACACAAAGTACACACACTACATCTGTCCTCTCTTTAATAGCAAAGAGCAGTGTGCCAACATTCACGGAGCAGCCTCTCCTTCAATAGCTGAGCAGTAATGACACGTTAAACACGGCTGGTGTGTCGCGGCACTTGGTCGTGCACCTCCTGATTTTTTTAAAACTTGGCACGTGATCATGAGACAAATAGTTCACTGATGAAAAAACACTATTTACATATCTAGGGATTAAACAAAGAAGGCCAGTTGGCTACATTTGATTAAATATTTTGCTGCCAAATCTGATAGTTTACAGGATATTCAACCTTTGTTTTCGTTCTTATGCTTGTAATATTTGACTTGTTTCTTCACAGGGAAAGACCGGTGTTTTAAAATGTTCCTTTTTTTGCCTTTTTGAGGTTGATATTAAGTTCCGATATTAATTATTTTCTTTTTTTTTTGAACAGAGAGCACACACTTTTGTCCAGCAAGGAAATAAATAGGACTCCTTCCTCACTAGCAACATTGTTTTTAAAGGGATTATTTTATACTTTTTCATAAACTAGTGAGTAATGTGGAATGAAAGAAATTCAAGCGCCCAAGAGGCTTCACATCTTTGTCACCTTTTTCATCCCTGGCTTGTTTTCTTGGCTGCTGGATACAGATTTTATTTAAGGAGTTATTGTTGTCATTGTACAAGACCGGGTTGCACAATGAATTGTCGTTGTATCCCCCTCCTAGCTACACAGAGAATGTATTCAAAGAGAATGTATTCAAAGAATACAGACAATAAAATGGAACCAACTGTAGCACTACAGGTGGAAGTATGGGATTGGTCTCTGTTTTGGATGACGGCTATCTTGATCAGGATATCCCTGTGGTAAAGACAGCAGATGATCTAGGCTGTTTGTAGTTGTATGGTCTCTATTCATCAGCAGTCACACCCTCCCTCTCATGTAAAAGTTATGGGGTTAAATTCCTCTCTTCCACCACAAAGACCCAGGGCCGGACTCCCAGAGTTGGAAGCAACTCTGAAGACACGGTTTGCATATGAAAATGTGTGGAGTTGTTTTTCAGTTGTGTCTGTAAAGACCTCCTTCCACACTCAATGCCCAAATAATAGGGGACAAAAGGTCTGAGTCACTACTTCTTTGGCCCGTTTATCACAGCCAACATATATGTTTTACAGCGGGGCAGACCGTCTGGTTACTCTGATCACCTGCCTGATTCACACTTTAGTTCTACACCGTTTCTTTCTTCTGTTTTTCTCAGTTTTCAACAGTTATTGCATCGCAGTTCGGAGAAGCTGACTGTTAACCGGTAGAGCAGTACATCCTGCAAAACACAAAGTAGTTGACACATGACACACAAATACAGGTTGATGTGTGATGCTTGATGCTTGATTGGCCATATTGACATTTGGTTCCAAGTGCAGGCTGGCCAATGTTAACATGTTGGACCATTTTATTTTTATTTTGTGGAAGCATTTTTCAGTCAAAGGTGAAACAACACAGATATGACAGTGGGTTATAGTGGGACTGGGCGTTGACATCTTTCTATAGAAGTGGAACTAAAGTCTGGTTGCAATGTCAATTCTGAATGATGTAATAACCCTTTCTTCTTTTATACACTCTTTATTGCAAACTATGATGAGCAGCTCAATCGGTCTTCTTAATACAGGGAGGAAATCATAGCTGCTGTTAAGACATTTCATGTACAACGTTACCAAACTAAATCCTGGGGTGGTGACTTCATTCAGGGTCTCAACAAGCATCAGCTTGGTAACATTTCAAGAAAAACAATGTGCATATTTGGGAGCTCCTTCTTTCCTTGGTATTTTTTTTTTTTTTGGGTATGATTTGTGATATTGGGCTATACAAAATAAACTGAATTGAATTGAATTTTCTTGTTGCTCCACACAGGTGAAGCGAGAGGTGGGCGACATCAGCATTCTGGTGAACAACGCCGGCATCGTGACTGGCAAGAAGTTCATGGATGCTCCTGATTCCCTGATTGAAAAGACAGTGGAGGTCAACACCATGGCTCACTTCTGGGTCAGTCACACTCGGCAGATGGCTATAACATCCCCACACAGATTGATCCATATGATCAGTCAAGACCTTGTCTTGACTGATCATATGGATGTAAAGGCAGATCAGTCAGTATTGTACTGTTAGTTACATACCACGGTCACATGACAACTGAGCAAACTTCATTTGCAGTTTAAAGTTTCTGAAACTGAGTTTTATTTCACCATTTTCTCTTTTTTTTCGTCAAATCATCTAGATGATTCATGCAAATGTATTGAAACCCCATGTTTCTCAGGTTTCTCTATTTATCCGGATGGTTAATGTGTTTTGTGTGTCTCTGCTCAGACCTACAAGGCCTTCCTTCCCGCCATGATCGCCAACAATCACGGCCATCTTGTCAGCATTTCCAGCTCCGCTGGACTCATAGGAGTCAATGGATTGGCAGGTGCGTTGTCTCCTAACCATATCATGGATGTCACTTGTATTAAAGCAGCTTTCAAATTCAAACTTTTGGTTCGTGGACAGGTTGTTTTAGGTTGACATAAAATCAACTGGTCCTATGAACTCTAACTAGCGTCATTCACGTAAAGGGGCCGTGGCTTGTCTCCGTAAAAACAGTTATAATTTCCACCATGCAAGAAATAACCACTAGTTCTGCTTTATACTTGTTGTGGACATCCCATAAACGTTGGAACATCTAACGCCTTGGTGTTTGGGTTCATAACATCATCCGTAGGCTCACACAGCTCGGGGAGTTTCACCGACTACGTCGCGATAATTTCTGCTTCCAGCGTTACTAGAGCAGCAGCAGCCAGGGGGGCGGAGCGTCTCAACGGTGAATTTTTCGCCAAATTCGCAACCATTTGCGTCTGTGCATTGACTTGACAAGTGTTAGCTGTTTAGCGTGGTAACTTTCATACCGTGGTAACACATTGGGTCTGGAGTATTATGGGTACCCTGGTATTGGTATCAACCGCTACATCTCTGGTATCGTGACGTCCCTAACGTGCTTTATTTAAAGTTTATACAGCTGTTGTCTTTCAGGTTAACAACCTTGAATATGTTCAAATTCCCATAACGGACACAACGGATATTAGTTATGATTTCAAATGAACAACCTCACTCTAGCATTCATTATAGTGTCCTGTGTGAATGATGTCTGGTAAGGTAGAACATCTTAATACAAATAAAGTCCAATTAAAAAGGTTCTCCTCTGGTCGCAACCAAAAACTCCTTATTACAGTTATACTGTATTTGATGGCACTTTAGTTTTCACTTTGTTTAAGATCACTGGAGTGAACCATCCATTATTTGGATGGAGACATAATTAAGGAAACTATGAAAGAAACTGCACGACTTCTGGAAATATACTGATATAATACTGGCTATAATTCATACTTCCATTTACCACTCACTGTGCAGTGAAGCTGTATTATACGATATTTTAATAATATGAATAGGAATATTGCATTATACTTGAATTTGTTGACACTCGAGATGAAAGGACTTTAATTATAGGGACCCTATTTTAGAGGAAGCAGGTTGATTGAACTGCTAATAGGCAGATTATTCCGTGTTTTAAAAACTAATTCAATTTTCCGCATAAACAAACCACAAAATAATTGCAATATGAAGACTGTACGGTAATGAACAGTCGTCTACAGTGCATAATGTTACTTTTGGGAATTACAAAAACAACTACAAAACAGTCCAAACAACATGGTTAAGTATTAGACACTCAACCTATGTATGCTGGAGCAGTCCTCTGACGTGAGGGCTCTCGCCATGTAGCCCTCTTTTCTTTGTTTTATGCATTCAGATGGCAGGACCGGTTCTGAAACATGGCATTGGCTCAAATGAGCTTATACAAGTTTGTAGTTGAGTGATCCTCTGAGGGGCTGGACACCGAGACACGCGCCACGGTGCAATGGCGGATGCACGGTGCACCTGCCACGAGCTCCTCTCTTGCAGCGCGTTTTTTTAGTTATCGGCACCTTTTCAGCCCCAATGTCCCACTTTGCCCGGACTGGGGCTAGCCGTCAGACTGTTAGATGGAAGGGGGTATTCATATCATGACGGGGGGATAGCTTCAGGTAGAGAGATGGAAATAGACCCCGCCCCACAGACGTGCCTTTGCCAAGCCGGTAGCGACGTGTCTGTGTGATCCGTCCCTGAGTGAATCGTCCACCATCATCTCCCAAGAATGTATCTGTATTTTCAGTCTCTACTCTGTGGTTAGTCTTTCTTTGTAAATGAGGGTCTGAACCATTTATCTTTTTTATTGTAGTGAAGAAACAGTCTGAACTGTGTCCCAATCTCACTGCACAGATGGATATGTTCCAACGTTGCTGGGCAGCAGATGCGTATGTTTATGTTCTAACTCAAGGTCTGTGTTACGGCGTCAGTTTGCACACTTTCATCGATGGACAGAAGGGTATTCACCCGTTTCCCAATGACCTTGAAAAGCTCCGTTTTAACAGACCTTGTTTCATGTAGTGAGAGGTCAGGGGAGAGATATGTATTTTAGATTTGGTGAACTGTCTCTTATTTGATGTTGAAACAAAAGTTGTGTATTTTCAGTCATGTTACTTAACCCGGTCCTAGTTAAGTAAGGTCAGCTCACCGACGTATTAAGTGTTTCACCGTGGTCATCTGATTAGAACATTCTCTTGAATGACTTAATGAGACTTTTGTCTTGAGAGAGTTTGTCAGTGTGTCGACATCAGCTGGTGAGATTTTCTTAACCGGAGAATATTACTATCGACTATTCTGCCGAGACGCCCTCTCACCCATATTTGTCATAGAGAGGTGGGTGGCCTTATCAGTGATTGCGTAATAGATGGAGCCATGGCACAAGATAATTCCTATCATCTAAACGCTGAATTTCGATAAGCCCACAACATGTCACATGGTGGCTGTAAGTGTGCACGAGCCGGTCCGGTCTGCATCCGTTGAATTCACCTTATCGAGTCAGGTGGCGTGCCAGCCGCTGTGACTCTTCCAGTCACGTGTGAGGTCACGCACGATAATGGCAACCAATGTGATCATGATTTAAAATTGTCAAAGTTCTTTAGAGAGCCAACCTCTTTTTTTTCTTCTTTTTTGTGTTCAAGGTGTAGGAGAATAATGTGTTATCTCGGTAAATGTACACCATTATCTTTCTGAATGCATGAAGTTTTCAAAGCCACGGAGTAATCGTGTATAGACCCGGATAGTCATTATCTCAATAGTGATCAAAATGATGAGGAGCTACTGCACCATAATCAAGCAAATCAAGCAGCCCTAGTGTTTTTTTGTGGTTGTGGTGTATTTAGGAAGACGTTAACTTGTATAAATACTTTTTCCTCCTCTCCCTGCAGACTACTGTGCCAGTAAGTTTGCGGCAGTAGGTTTTGCAGAGTCTGTGGGTCTGGAGCTGCTGGCTACTGGGAAGGATGGCATCAAGACCACCATCGTATGCCCGTACTTCATCAACACTGGAATGTTCGACGGCTGTCTAACCAAGTAGGTCTCTTCACGGCGTGTCTGACTGTTTTTATGCTTCCATGCTGGAGCTGTACGTCTTCAGGTTGTCCATTCTCATTGACAAGATATCTCAGGAATGCCTGCAGGGGATTACTTCACACCAGTCAAACGATCACTGTGACCTCACAAAACCAATGTAAAACAGGATAAAACGATGATGAAGTGAAGACCTCTTGGACAGACATGGATGTGAACTGCAACATGGTAGACTTCCCAGTGGAGGAAGTGAGGAAATACAGGACTGCACATTTGGATAAAGTATTGCTTATAGTGTTGTTGTTTATAAGGATGTCACAGTACCAGAAATTTAGTAGCCGTTACCAATACCAGTGTAGTTCTACGATTCTTGATACTCTTTCAATAACACAGTAAATTCCATGTCATTCGACATATATAACTTTATTATCTGATGTGAGGTCAAAGGTCAGGGATGTCGTATGTGTACAGATTGTAAAGCCCTCTGAGGGGAGTTTGTGATATTGGGCTATACAACATAAACTGAATTGAATTGAATTACCATTGGATTACTGGTTAGGAAGTTAAACCGCTCCTCATTCCCTCACTAATATCTTTTTCATATAGCTGTGAAAAAGTCTCCTTCAAACAACTGGATTTATTCACGTTTACCTGGGGAAAAAACTGCATTTTACAAGATTTTCAGTTTATTTTGTATAACCCAATATCACAAATTACAAATTATCCTCAGAGGGCTTTACAATCTGTACACATACGACATCCCTGACCTTTGACCTCACATCGGATCAGGAAAAACTCCCCAAAAATAACCTTTGACAGGGAAAAAAGGGAAGAAACCTTCAGGAGAGCAACAGAGGAGGATCCCTCTCCCCGGATGGACAGAAGCAATAGATGTCATGTGACCAGATGAACAGAGTTACAGAGTTACATAAACACATTACATGAATATGACAATGTATGAATGGAACTCCAATCCATGAAACAGAAGGAGGTAGAGAGGAGGGGGGGCGGGGCATCAGCAGGGCCAACACGGGAGGCCGGTTCACCAGCATCAGACACCTCCAGGTCCAATGGACCCTATGAGACGTGAAGTCACAACGACTCCGGGGAGGAAGCAGAGTTAGTAACATTACGTTTGAACACATGATAACGCTATCACACTGGCTTTGAACACTTCAAAATGTCTCGGTTGTAGTAGAACATCCTGGTATTTTTGACAGGTACCTTTTTCAGATTATTGTCGCCGCCGTGGCATCACGGTAACGGTTCTCGTGACATTGTTGCATGAACACAGCTGTGGTTCTGTGTATGATGGCGAGTTGTGATGAACGCAGTCACCAGAGGACGGGGCTGCTGGCGTTATTGACGAGGAGACTAATCCCCTCTCAGACTGTGAACTATAAAGATCTCTGGTCTCTCTTAGTGTCGCTCTGATGGCTTCAGACGATTGGCCATTATCACCTCAGCTCGCCTCAGATAAAGCAATCACACACATTTTCTCTGTCTTATATTTGTCTTAATATTGTTATAGGCAATCATGCAGCTGGTTCGACTGTATTTTCCCTTGAACTTGTGCTTTTCTCTGTGCTCATTCAATCCTCGGCTTCAGCGTTTATAGCTCGTATAGATTTTCCTGAGTTCATTGAGGTGTGTGTGTGTGTGTGTGTGTATCTGTCCGTACAGAAAGCCACTAAGCAGTGCTGGCTGTGGGCTTTATCGCCCGGCTGTGCAGAAAACCGGCGTGAGATGAACTGACGGGGAGCTGTAAGAGTTCCTTATGTCAATTAGGATCAAAGGCATATTTCTAATAACAGTCCTGTAGGCTGCAACCAAAATGAATCCGGAGAATGGAAGAGACTGTATAAGAGGAGAGGGACTGACGGAACGATTGAAATGGAGCGGTGGGATTGGAATACACAGGCGGAAGAGACTTTATTTAATATTGAGGCGAGCGAGAGGGGGCCAACGTTTTGACGTGGTCTCCGTCATGAAGCCCACAGTGTTGCTGTCAAATTGAGAGCGAGACTTGGCTTGTTTCTTAACAGGGATTGTACAAAGGTAATAAAGTAGTCCATGAATATGAGTTTAAAGATAATTACAATCCCTTTCAACATAGTTGAGGTTGGTTTATGGCTCTTTGACGGTTACACCTACAGTCTGTGGGCGTTTCAGAGCATGTTATTCAAGTCGCTCCTTTTATTCCTGAAACTCTACATTCGTGAGGTGTTTGCATCTTCAGTGGAAACCAGTGCATCTTCGAATTTACTATTGCGAGGAGCCACCAGCATACGGTCTCTGTGGTGACACTAAGACTGGTAGACATTAGACCGAGAGCGCACATACACGTACACACACGCGCCCTAGGGTCAGGTTTTAAAGGTGTTTGGAGACCTGTGTCCGTCTTCATTTCCGTCTCCATGCCCTCACCCGTCCAACAGGCCCCTGAAGCCACCAGGACACATGCTTTATGTCCCGCTCTACCTCTCACTCGTGCACCTTTTAAAACGCGGGACAAACAAACACTCAACTACTGAGGGTGGATTCAAACGTCTCTGCCATGTGATACTGTTTTAAAGAGAGGGTGAATGTAGTAAGTGGTTCAGTTGTCTTATTTTCTTTCTCTTGTGTTCATCAGGTGGCCGACACTGCTGCCAATCCTCAATCCAGAGTATGTGGCCAAGAAGATCATCCATGCTGTGCTCACAGACCAGGTCTTCCTTCTGCTGCCCAGGAGCATGTACCTCATCACTGCTCTCAAAAAGTGAGTGACCATGACCTTTTATGCCCTCTTCCTTGTGACTGTACTGACATTACACACAACACCACATGCAGCATGTACGGCGTGGTTCTGGTGACTGGTTGACTCTGCTGCTCACGTGGAGCAATGTGAAGTATGTAGTCCGTAACTTCATAGTATGGATGGTTGTACCACAGTGACAGCTCTTTTCTTGCTTAGCTGTGGGACACATGCGCGGCTCTTGACTTGAGGTCATATGCAGGGTCAGAGGTCAGCTTTGACTGTCTGTTAAGCGTTTAGCCTTCAGCTTGTAAATCCTTGTAGCTCTGGTACATTTTGGAATATAATGGAACAGATGTGTGAAGCTCCCCTCCAGACATCTTTTCAATTGTATATAAAGATTCTGCTCAATTTAAGTTTTTGTTTAACAGGACTCTGTACATACCATTCAGAATCTGGTTTATTTTCTTCATTAGAGGAAATATCGGAGAGATTTGTTTACGTTGTCTGTTAGCTCAAAGCTGGCAGTGACACAGCATTAGTGGTTATGAATAGTTTTTTATTGGAAAGGAAGCTCCCGGGTCGGTTTACATCCAAACACTGCACCTCTAGTGTGTTTGCAGTCAAAACGTTTGCGATGCTAATTCTCACCATCTGTATTGTACAAGGCGGCTCTGTGTTGGAGGGTTCAGAGTTCTTTGCTGCTCTTGTGTTTCAGACTGTTTCCCTCTTGATAGGTGTTGTGTTTATGTAGTAGTCCGCGGTTGTTGTTCAGCTTTCTAGCCGGTCCAGAGAGCGTTTGAGTCTCTGATTTTTAGGGAAGAGCACAGACACCTCCCACTTCAGAACAGATATGTGAAAACACCTCTCCAGAGACCAATCGGTATAGTCAAGGTCAAACAAATATAGAACAAAAGGAGATCTCGGCAAATGCTGCAGCCAAAGCAGTGCTTTAAGCTCTCAGTAATAACTGCTGTGACGAGTCTCAATCAGGGAGGCTTGTTATGTCCCAAATACAGAATTGCCAGCTGCTATTCTGACAGCAAGTTGAAGAATTACATGTTGAAAATAGTTCCAGCTGGCGCTGTAATGGAGCTCACTGTGTGAAGCCTCTTTCTGACGGCAGGAACTGTCCCACTAGGAACTTAATAATAAAGTACACTTTTATTGATCCCGCAGTGGGTAAATTCTTCTCTGCATTTGAGCCATCCTTAATTAATAAGGAGCAGTGGGCTGCAGTGAAGCTGCTTCATTCATAAAACAAGGAAGTACACCAGTATCAACTTGGGGAGAGCTTTGGAGAGGGAGAGAGGATTGTTGCACGGCGGTGCCACAGCTCAAATGAATAACTGTCACTCGATAGATGATATACTGTGCAGAGGGACTCTCCTCCCCTTCGCTCATTACAACATGCATCAGTTAATACTTTGCAGCAGTAAATGGCGTCGCGGTGAGACACAACCTCTACCCCTATGGCCATGTCAGACGGCTTTTTCGTGTGTCTGTGAGCTAGTTTGCCTGATTGATGCTTTGGAAACGCAGACAATGGGCCGTAGGAACCTCGTAGTTCCTTGACAAGCGGTCCGGGAATGACCTGGAACTCGTCGTGTTAAATGCGGTTGCCGCTGATACGCGCAGCCGCCGCTTCACGGAGTAGCGAATATTGGTCGAGAATAGAGAAGGAGTTGTGAACTCTTTCTACATTGGGCAGTAGCTCATGTTCCAGGGTGGAGGATGACTCATCTGGAGCCCTTTCCACTGTCTGTCAGGCCAGGGGATGTGTTTTTGTGCACCGGTTGTGTTTGTTCTAGTTATGGCGGGCAGTGCCCGTGAGTTCTATTCTGCTGTGCGATGGCGTACAGATGTTATTGCGAGGGGGTCACTGAGGTGCTGATACCTCTGTGGCACTAATACCTCTGTGGCACTAATCATCTCCAACAACAAGCCTCTATTGGCTAGCCGTGTTCTTTCAACCCATATTTGGTGTTTCCATTCAGGATGATTTAGATCGGTCCTCTTGACGAATTAGATAATTGTGTTTGCAACATGACAATCCACCACGTGGTTGTTCTCCATGTTCCCATCGAGACAAAAGGATGAGACCATGATCCTGTGCACTGCATTTTTTTTTTGTGTGCCACTCATGTTAGTTATTAACATTAATGTTCAGCAAGCTCTGGTTTTAGTGCAAAATCCGGCTCAAGGATTCAAAACTAACTACAATACCAGAGGTTGGATGGAGAGTGGGAGGTGCTGGTAATTTGTGTTTATTATTGTTCGTGAAGTGAAAATATCCGAGGGGCAGAGAAGATGTTGAGAGAACCTATCACGAGCATTATCAGTCCGAACACTAAAGGTACCAGGGGGCCCAGATCCTGTGTAACGTCAGAGCTGAACCTTGTCTCATGCTGTCCCTCCGTCGTCCTCTTCAGTGCTGTGCAGTGGAAGCAGACCTACCTCCTCGGCTCTTACCTGGGAATGTCAGTCCAAGTGGACGGCCACACTGACACCAGTCAGCACCACAAGTTGCACTAGTGCACGCTTTGCGTTTCTTCTCTTTCACAACTAATACTGCAGCCGCCATCGGGGCTGGAGTGGGAAACTTTGTTATAGGGCAAGCCCACTTGACATTCAATCACTAGGGCTGACTAGTAGCACTTTAGTTATTACTAGTTCGATGTCAAAATGTCAAATGTATTTGATATCTGTATAACAATTTGACATATCGCAATATATTTTCCCATTTAGAAATTACATTTTGACTAGTCAAAAGTGATTTACAGATATCTTTTAGTTATGATTAAGAATAAAGATATCTACACTTAATTCCAAAGCATTGTGACGTTTCAAAATGTAATTTGTAACCCAAATCACCTTAATAATTCTACAATGACTATACGGAAATTCCTTTTTTGACATTTAAATTTTGATTAATATATGCACATATTATTTGTAAGATTATCATTTCCACTTGTATTTCTGATATATGAATTGTAATTATACGAGACACGAGTTAGCATTCCAAGCTGGCATTAATTATTTAATTTTAAGAATTGAGTTGTACATATCATTAATCCCCGCCTTGGCCCAATGTCAGCTGGGATCGGCTCCAGCGCCCCGCCACCCTAAATGGGATAAGTGGCTTGGATAATGGAATTTCATTCATCCGAATTGCAACTAAAATATCATAATGGATATGTCGTTTTGGAATGTCAAAATTGAATTTTAGAAATCTGTAATTGAGTTGGTAAAAGTTGACTAGTTTTTAATTGCTTAACGATATCTATAATCAACATTTCAGAGAGAGAGAGAGAGAGAGACCAGTTATCTTGCTTCACAAAAGCTTCTACAGGTGTGAGGATGTTTTTCATATACAGTATCAACTGAGTAAGCCAAAGGCTAAACTAAAATGCTCCAAATGAATGCGCCGTGTTGGTCAACTGTCCCTGCAAAGGCAAATATTGAGTGATGTGAAGTGTTTAATAAAGATTGTTTATTTTTTCATGAATCTGAATGCGTGTTTATAATCTAGTAGTCTGTAGCACTCCCATCACTGAGGCTAGTTTGAAGTAGGGCTTGGCAAAATGGCCCAAATCTTCTTTTCACGATGCACTTTAACATGATTTCACAATATAGCATGTTTTTGGGTAATAAATCAAGAAATAGACTATCAAATATCCACATGGTTGTGTATACTCGGGTGTGAATTATATATTATTATGAAAAGTACAGAGTTTCTTTCTCTATTAAGAACTTATAATGATCAGATTTTCTTAGAAACTTGAGTCTGTATCTATTTAGATGCTGTTATTGTCATCACAATATCTCAAAACGTATAATTGTGATTCAATTCTATTGAAATACCATATATTATTATTTTGAATTATCACCCAGTCCTAATGTGAATTGACTTCTGAATGAGCGTCACCTTGTAATGATTCTATAATTGTATACCTTAACAAGTTGAATAAGGCAAACGGCTTACTCCGCCATGCCACAGATGTTCGTTAACGATTACGTTGTGATCCTACTTGGATCTGTCAGGTTAGGATATTTAAAGAAATCACACCCATTTGTATACATCAACAGGCAAACCAGCTCTTTGATGGCAGGTATGTTTAATCCACAAATTATAAAAACGATGATAAAACATCCAAAACAATATCAATTATGTGTCATCCAGCTAACTGAGGGTTGCGACGTCTCCCGGAGCTGCTGCCAATGTGCTCCTGGCGAAGCAGCGGGAGGGCGGGAGTCTTTGTTTGTTCCACTTTGGATTTCATCCAATAAACAAACATTCAAA